>NW_014333197.1:11070-40373 GCF_000341935.2 Cephus cinctus | reverse complement strand
CAAGTAGTACTCGATAAGGAATCACCTAAAGTTTTATTAATTATTAATTCACCATTATATCATAATTAAATAAACAGAAAACTACGGAGAGGAGCATCTGGAAATCCCATATCTCTAAAAATTGTCACCTAAAATACGAGCAACTATGTTAAAGCACACACATACACATACGTACACGCATACACACGCGCTCCACATGAAAGCTTTAATAATTCTATACTATTGTGAAAGCAGCCTTATGTCAACTGGAAATTCGGTGTGAACGGTAGCTTCACGTACAAAGTGTATTTGATTGTGTTGTGTATTCGTAAATTACCAACACCATCCAGGGCACAAATAGGTAAAGAATGCAAAGCAATCACCGTCATCTGTCGTGTAAAAAATGCGATGGATGTGCGAAGACGACGACGGCGATGACGACGACGGAACTGAAATAAAATCATCTCGCTCGCCATTTCAATACGCCCTGATCTCATACACTAATCGTATTGAACTTGGTGGCAATCAATTCAGAACCCTCAATTCCTATAGTGAATGTATCAATAACTTTTCCTCATATATAGCGGTTCATAAGATATTTCGTTCCAAACACAGGTATAAGGAGTTGACTCGAGTTAAGAGTCTCGGCGCGCTGCGTTCTGTACAGCCGGTTGCCTGTACTTGGCGCGAGACTCGACCGAGTCTCTTGATTCTGAATCGTGTTGGTAATTTACGAATACAGAACGCAATTAAATACATTTTGTACGTAAAGCTATTGTTCACACCGAATTTTCAGTTAATATAAGGCTGCTTTCAAAATAGTATAGAATTATTAAGTCTTTAGTCCGCACAAGAAGCATAACAAAAATTCATTCATTTTTTTTATATATTGTTACGTTCCACTCCTTATAATACCACTGGTTGCTTGTACTTGACACAAGTCTCAACTACGTGTTGTAATCAGTGCCATCTGTTATCTAAAAAAGTAGTTGGAGGTACGAAGACGACGACGATGACTGTACTGAATTAAAATCATCTCGTTTGCTATTTCAATATGACTTGATCTCGTATAGCAATTGTATAGATCTTGGTGCCGATCGATTCAGGACGGGAAACCTAAACACAGAAAACTATGCAGAGGGATATCATATAATCATTAATGTAACATATTATTAACGTTACACTAACAATATTAAGTATTGTATTTTACCTTGTTAATATTAAACTATGATAAATAAACAGATAGGCCTGAATCTTCTCGGATGACATTCAAGGAGATTCAAATAACGGAGTACGACTTGGTATGTTGATTATCGGAAAAGGGTTAGCTATCAATCGATATATTAAGAATTTTAAAGAAGGGGAGTCACGTTGACGAATCAGAAGTAGTTTTGCTGCAATAAAAGGGAGCCAGAAGTAACATCTAACACCTAGATACAAGAAACTACGGAGAGGAACACCTGAACACTCTGAACTTTCACATTTAACACCTAGATGGAAAAAACTACGGAGCAGAACACCTGGACACCTTGAACTTCGACGCCCAATAGGGTTAGCTATCAATCGATATATTAAGAATTTTAAAGAAGGGGAGTCACGTTGACGAATCAGAAGTAGTTTTGCTGCAATAAAAGGGAGCCAGAAGTAGGATTTGGGTGTTTAGAAAGAGTTTAAGAGAGCAACATCAGAGTTGTCGAGTGTGTCGTGAGTGAAGTCAAAAATACCAAGTACCTCTAAAACTTATCCAAGTTACCAAAATCAGAGTATTCACAATTACTCGTAACCTTCCCGGATAGAACTGAAGCCGTTGTATAGGGCCTCTATCCATCCTTACTATTTCTAAAAAGGTAGAACTGAAGCCGGATCTAGGGCCTCTACCTTATCCTACCAAATCATTAATACAAATCGAAACTTCGATCAACATTCAATACATCATCAGGACTTGGATAGGACTGATTCACGCTGAACGTCTTAATTGAGATTCGATCGGATACTGAGGGAATTCCAAATATACTTCTTATACAAAATCTGAGTAAGTACAGACTTATGCCTAAACGAAGTGGTAGAAAAGTTCAGTTATGTAAAATATTCAGACAATTAAATAAACCATATACTCAAAAACAAACAAAACCAACGAGCCAAAAGGATCTTGTCGCGACAGAATATCAAGTTAACGAACCAAACAATTCTATTCAATACTTACCGTGGAAATTGATTCCTATAGAATTTTCAAGTTTACCAAAAGATTTACCTACTGAAGAATCACTTAAAAATAGAATATTTCCAGCTCCGCGGAGACATATCTTGAGAAATTATCACAACTCCAATTCATAAAATTCGTTAGGCCTTGTATTAACACGTGGACGTGCTGTAAAGGTAGACCGAACCAACGAATCATCCCTTATATTACAAACTTCATTTACGATTGCTTGATTTTCCGGATTTAGCAATCGTAACAATATGATACATATAAAATGTGTGTGGGTATATGTCTGTTTGACACAGCTCCTCGTATTTCAGCTAATAGTTTTTAGAGATATAGGATGTCCAGGTGTTCCTCTCGATTGTTTCATGTATCTAGGTGTTTGATGTAGAGGTCCAGGGTGCTCAGATGTTCCTTTCCATAGTTTCCTGTATCTAGGTGTCGGATGCGGAAGTTCAGGGTGTTCAGAAAAGAAGGCAACGAGTGACGCGTTCGCGTTTCGCTCACACCATAGTTTCCTCTCTGTTGTTCGCACGGCCTGATGTACGTAAATAATTTGACACATCCTCCTCTCCTAGGTTTACCACACGTCTTCAACAAGCTAGACACCATTAATGATGTTTATATGCATTCAAGATTAAATTTTCTTTTAAAATTTGTATATATCTTTATGCATTTCTAAAAAAATGGATTTACAAATTAAATGTATATATGCCATTACATATTTTGGACAACGCAATGTATTTTTCTGTTTAGCGACATCACGATGCATTTACATTTTATATCTGTAAAAATATAGATTTCAATGCTTAGAGCTTCTATATCCGGTTGAGCAACATAAACTTGTGATATCTCCCAAAAAAACACTTACGTGTAAAAAACTACGCTAAGTACAGGACTGCTGTGAATTCCTCTAACAAAAAGAATTGAAATCATGTTATTAATGCCAAGTACATAAGTCACTACATATCTGCCTATACTATGATCTAGTACTGGCCCATCATTTTAATTGTATTTTCAAAATTTCATATAACGTTTTCGCTAGTCTTTTACATTACTACTGCTTCTTGTATTTAATTATGTTTTAATGATCATTTACTAATTAATAACACTTTAGGTGATTCGTTATTGAGAACTACTTAGCTTACTTCCTTTGAACGTACTAATAGTATTCTAAAGCCCGTATTCAGAACTCGCTTTTAGTACTAATAGCGCGCTTTTAAATTTTTCTTAGTAACTTTTAACTACAAGCGACTCTGTTAGTGACTTTAAAAGTGAGTTGTGATTACGGGCTTAAGACTATATGTTTGTTATTAGGCTTTTACCGTGATTATTTTCGACGAGTTATTGTTAATATGCTCTATATAGAAAGTTGACGTTGGTTTTGAGTGTAAAGACTGGCATCATGAACGCACACTTATATCAAGAATGCACGGATCCGCCAAGTCCTGCACTTGGCGTAGCTTTTTACACCTAAGTGTTGTTTGGAGGAATTATATTCTATTATTGTAATAACTACTATTATATGTCAATGTTTTCTAATAGATAGGTCAATTTCACTATTATATTCACGTAAATTTAAGGGGATGCCGTAGTGATCGGCAAACTTCTAGTTGTCGGTGTTGTCTCACGTGGTGGTAAAGTGTGAAAAGACGTATGACCTATATTGTAGAACTCCGGTGTAGTGTAGAACTCCTTAGTAGTGTTGAATGGTATAGTATGTATGTACGTGGCGACAAAAAAGTTTCCTTTATACTATTCTCCTTGCATATTGGAATCTGCGATAGCACTAAGTAATCTTTCGTTCAAGAAAACCTTTTGTAATTTGTAAAAGAAGCTTGCAAATTTTGAAGCAGACTGGTACAGCAGTTTAAAACGCGTTTAAAGTTTCATGTCAAGTTTACGACCGGTTCGAGATATCTGCCTTTCAACGCGCATAACTCCGTCGATTTTGATGAGACAGATTTGACATTTTTAGAGAATATTCTCGGAATGTTATATTCCGAGAAACCGTTAAAATCCTAAAATCGAATTTTTTAAAAACTGTAACTAGGCGTAACTCATTATTGTGGGTCAAGGAGCGAATCGGCTAGAGTAATGATCTAAAAACATAGAATCATTACTGATAAACGCAGCCTAACTAGAGATCGTTTACCGGGCAAAATTGAGCTGCATAGACTAGTCTTTCCAAGTAACGCATATACTAGACAATTTTCTGGTCCACCAAATTTCTTTTGCCTTAACCTCACATACACAGTCAGGTTTTGTAATCCGATTTTCACAATATTTTTTATCCCAGTATTTCTCATAATCGAAACATTGTATACGACAATTAATTGAAAATTTCTAAATTGTTTGTAACAATATACCGCAAATTCACATTTTACTCGCGTTTTAAACATCTATTACCCATCCTCAAACATTTCATAGAATATCTATCCACATTGGAATAGTAAGGCGTGTTTCAACACCTTAAACGAGCAGCGCCATTGAGCGCATTCTTACCGCTCGGAATTCACTCAAATATTATTCACGTTACCTCCGGTCGTTCCTTTCCTTTTGGTTACTTCTAAATTTTTGTTATCAAATTTAAAGGCCTCGCTAGCCACTACGGCCTATGTAACAGTAGTTATGTAAAATAGCGTGATGAGTATCGGACCGTGAGTAGTGAGGGTCATAATGGTAGCCATGACTGTTCTATAAAGTTGTCAATTTTGATATTTACCTTTATTTGATAATTATTCTACCGAGTGATTTAAGAACCTTGCTCCGCAGGAATCGAGATTGCTCTTATAGGCTTTGATTGAGTCACGTATACTTATAATTAGTGACAATGCTTTCCGTGCAGAGATCCTTGGGTGCGGAGTTCCGTCGTTTTGACACTCGTCCGTGTAATGCACTCAATTATAGAAAAAGCAGTCCGATACTTCATTGGTACGCTCTATGACTTAACAACCGTTCGCAATACGTTTTTCTGTATTCTACGCGATTTAGAATGTTTGAATTCAGATGTTCAGAATGGGATTATTATTCTGATTTATTGGTTTGAACTGGTCACCTGCGAGTCACGATGTTCAGACCCCGTGAAGAAAATGATTAGGAATGCCCTACAATAACTTAGGACCCTACTAGACTTGAGAGGGGATATCATAATATGGATTTTCATATCATTGCCTATTAGGGACCTTATAAGGAAATTCTTGGGTTGCATGGCGAGATTTAATAGGGCCATACTAAGGCAATTAGTTCAGGACCCGGTTAGGCTTAATCATGGTAATAAGTACGCAAATCAGTACTGATTTTGCCAGATAAGGGCCTCATAAAGCCTTAAGAGGTTAATTACTTAAGGGCCCAGTCAGGCTTGACCATGTTATCAAGTACACAAATTAATGTACCAAGTTTCGCATCCAAAACAAGTCACTTTTTACATTTTGATTTGCTATAATGGATCCGCCAATTCGAATTTCTAAATTTTAACTTTAAAATCGAAATCAATCACCACAAAAACCTCCGAGTATCGAGTTTCATCAAAATCAAGTAATTTTTTTGCATTTTGATCTGCCATTTTGGATCCGCTATTTTGAATTTTTAAACTTTAAGTTTAGATTCGAAATCAACGACCTCTAAAACCCCCGATTATCGAGATTTATACAAATCAAATAACTTTTTGGATTTAGATGTACCATGTTGGATACACCATTTAGAAATTTTTTCTTTGAGTTCAAATTCGCAATCCTCAACCTCAAAAACCTCCGAGTACCGAGTTTCAATCAAATCCACCTGATATCTCGGTAACTGTTATCCTAGATGCAATTATTTTGGAATTTAAATATAAAAAATTCAAGTAGTCGGTTTGGTCTAATGGTAAGCGTACTCATAGTTAGATAATTAAGTAAAATTTAGGTAGGTCGCACGCAGGTTTTGGTTCGATCTTTGCACTTTGGTTTCATCCCGCAAATGTAGCGTCTCAGAGAGCATATTACAAAAATGTACGATTTTTTTTTATTAAAATAATATTAATTTTACTACGTAACTATCCCTTGCGAAAATTGCATCCTGAAATTAATAATTAACTTTCATATTGGTTATATTAATCAACTGAATCGTAGTAGAATCCTATATAGGCCCCCAACATTTAACCTTGTAAGGTCCTAAAGAAAAAAAGCGTGACCGTCCTTTAAGGGACTCTATGAGGTTTCCACATGAGGCCCCTAAGAGAATTAAGGAATATTAATCGAGGTCTTGGAAAAACCCTGATAAGTTTTCTTCACGGGAAAAGGAGCATATTTAAAAATAATAATTTTTCAAAATAAATAATTGTGCTTTATACTTTTCGAAGAACTGATTACGAAACTGGTACTAAATTGAATTTTGGTAGCTGTCAAATATCAATTTAGCTGTCAAATTAATTCGATGTAGTACTCGCAGGATTTTTTTGACGTAACAATGCAATCGATTTTTTTTAAACATTGATTTTCAGAATGAATTTATTTATAACTTATTGATAGTAGGTAAATTGTTCAAAATAACATGAGAATTAATTAATTAAGTCGCAAGTGAGTCAGAAATACATTAATTTTCTCAGAACTCAGCAAATGGCTATGAATTAATACGAAAATAAAACGAAAAAAAAAATGGTGGGACACGTCTCACTGCCTCTCAAACGGTTAATGGGTTAATTACCGGCTATCTATGTAGTGTGATATATCTTGTATCTTCGTTACCTTTCGCTCCTCGGCCCAAAATCGTCCTGACGAACAGCTTTGTTGCTGTGACACAATTGTATGCTATCTAAGTTCTACCTTGTTTCATTAAAGGTATCTTTACGTATGCAAGTTCCTCAATCCTGGCCCCGGTGAAAATACGCGCAGTTTGTTAATTTATATTATAATATTATTATTTTGCTTCCTCATAGAGGAAGCTATGTTTTCATGAAAAAATTTTTTTTCGAGATTTTCATGTTACAATACTTAACATGGTCTAAAACGTCAAGAAAAGTAGTTTAGAAAAAATGTCCGTATGTATGTATTGTAACAAAAATGTTACAATGAACTCCTCCCCGTCACCTGGCTCGAGGGCACCACTGGCCCCGAGCACGAGTATTGCGTACTGTATTGCGAATTACCGTTTATTGCGTCTGTTTAGTGTTTTAGGCCTATTGTATTTAGGATAAGATCCCTCCCCTCCGCCCTTCCCTCCCTGTCACCATTCCCCGTAGGGCACTGGCTCGAGGACCATCATCGAGGACCGCTACCGTGGACCATCTACGTGGACACATCATCCTTGGATGGACCGCGAGAGTGGCTACGTTGCCGAGGCAACGGAAGGCAGGGATGGTATGGACAGAAGGAACAGCTGATCGAGACTCCCGTGGGATGATGCCCGTCAGCAGCCACCATCGCCACAGAGATGCAGCCCCGGTGCAGTCCCGTCACACGGGTAGTAAAGAGGCTCGTGTGACAGCGGTGGAGCCCTCTCCCTCCGAAACCGCGGATGTGCCCGGGAAGAATTTCGACAGGCCTGGAGGTCGCCTGTTGCCTGGTGCCGGACAGCCAGTCCGCGCGCCGGCGAAGCCAGCGCCGTGCCACCCGCCCGCGAGGCCCTGGAAGGCCCGCCAGCGGAAAGGACCAATACCCTGCAATGCCGGAATTGCCGACCAATGCCAGAGCGCATAGCCCTCTCAGCCCAGCGATCCAACCAATCCCCGAGGCCCTGGAGGCCTGTGAACGGAAACAGCGAGGACCGGAAATCGGCAAGAGATCTTCACTTCGAGCCAGGGTAGCGTGCAAGATAGTGGTGAAAATTGCGAGTTGAGTGAGAGTGGGAGAGTTGCGTGTATTTTGGATTATATCGAGCCACGTTTTGAGTGAGTACTATTTTGCGTGATTGAGTTTCCCCTTTTTTGCGGCCCTTTTCCCTACCCCCTTTCCCTACTTGCGCTTTTACATTGAGAATAGTTTCCCCTTTTGGATTTGGCGAGTCGTCCCCACGTGGACCGGCCGTTTTGCGCAGCTTATCTTTTCGAGTTTTAGTCTGGCCTTCCGCCAACCGTGTGCGGCCAGTGATATATTGCGTGCGTTCTACCTTAGTATCCTGCACCCCCTTTTTGGAAAGCCCCGTGCCCTTTCTCTTCCTCGCCGTTAAGGAATATTGTAAAACCCGAGGTATTTGTAAGTAGCCATTATCGCGTTCGGGAACCTTCTTCCCTGAGACCCCCTCACCTCCTCCCGTGCTAGCTGTGCCATTTCGCGTTTGAGTAAATATTCGAGGACCTTCTGAGGTCACTCGACGGTGCTACGCCGAACAAGTAGCTGGCGCCCATTTGTTGTTTTCAAGATATCTAGTGCCGGTAAGCCCTCCTGTCCCTCCTACCCCCTTGCTAATACCCTGCTCCCCCGTTCCCTGATTCCCCTCGCCCACTAGTCCGTTTAAAGGTCTGGTGTGACACCGCGTGCTCCTGCTTGAGCCCGCGTGTCATTGTTTAGTTTAGCGTGTTCGGAGCGGTATAGTTTTCTATGGTATTGAGTTCTGATTTCTTTGCGGTTCTATTCTTTTCTTTGTACTGGGACTTGTAGTATTAATTATATTCTCCTCTACTTTACACCGTGTTCCACTTTCTCCTGCGTTCCCCCTTTCCCGTGGTATTTGCGATAGCTGTTCTTGCGAGACCCTGGGCCATTTTCGTGGTCCAGTACGTCACAGTATGTGTGTGTGTGTGCAGGGCTTCGAAAATTCAATTGCCTCTTACTCAGTAACCGTTAGAATAATCGGACTGAAATTTGGCACGCAAGTAAAGTAGATATCCCTCTTTAAATGTTGCCATTTCTAATGAAATATATGCAGCCATTCAGATTTTATGTAATTTAAAATTTTTTGAAAAAAAGGCGTGGTCGCTCTAACTTTCGTAAAGGTTCGACGATTTAGCTAAATAGTTCTTCATAACTGAAGATACATTCAATGTTGTTTGGTATTGAATTTCGACAAGATCGCTAAAGCGGTTCAGATTTTACGTGGTTTTGAAATTTTCAAAAAATTATCGTTATTGTTTTTTTTACCTCATTTTTAATTTTTTATTCCTGTAAGTACCAAAGTTCAATTGTACATAACTCGCGAAAATAAATCAAAGAAATTCCTCGTAGTGGAGGCTTTGTGAACGAAGGAAAAGAATCAAGAAGCAAAGTGTAAGATTCTACTTTGCATCATTGTGATAGAAAAAACCAAGTGAAATAATGAGGATGCAATTTGCAAGGTTCTACTTTGCACCCTTGTTTTTACTATGTGCACGTTATTTGATGAGTGAACTATCTCTTGTAGATGAAACATCCACTTGCCGCTACCTAAAATCCTCTGGATCTTTCCATATGTAGCTATTTGAGAACCTTGGAATTTTCGTCTGTCCGGTTATCTACGGGCCTCTAGATCCTCACGTTGTGCAGCTACCTGAAGTCCATTTGACTTTTTCCGCGTGTGGCTATTTAGAATCCTGTTATTCACGTGATACAGTTGATTCCCCGAAGTCCACAGGTGTTCAGAAAAGTAATCACCTTGCTGGCAGTTGGTTCAAGATATCTTACTCATCCCCGAGGTGGTACCCATGCGGATCAATAACCGTCAAACGACCTAACTGGTGGGGGTTCCTATCGTTGGTGGGATAGGTCCCGCCTCAGGCACACGACCGGCACGCGACCACTCTTGAATTTCAAGCTTAAAGTGATTATTTTTGGCTTAACCATTCTTAACAATACCTCTTTCTCTGTACATTACTAGACAATATAATAACGGGTTAAGTTTTTTTATATTATCGTAAAACTTTTCAAATTTAAACTTGACAATTATTAAATCGTGAAGAAAATTATCAAGGATGCCCTCAGATAACATAGGGCCCTACCAGGCTTCAATGTGGATACCAGAATATGGATTTCCATATCACTGCCAATTAGGGACTTAATAAGGATATTCTAGGATTGTATGGCAACATTTAATGGGGCCATACTATATCAGTTAATTCAGGGCTCGGTTAAGCTTATTCATGATAATAAGTACGCAAATCCGTAATGATTTTGCCAGATAAGGTAATTCTTGATTTCCATGTCTAAACTAATAAGGGCTTGAAAGGTTAATTACTTAAGAGCTCAGTCAGGCTTGACCATGGAATCAAGTACACATGTTATTATATCAAGTTTCGCATCCAAAACAAGTAATATTTTACATTTTGATCTGCCATATTGGTTAGAAGTTCACTCTAAAAACTACTGAAAACGACAAACTATCGGAATCAAAATCCGGAGACGGATCCGATTTATTTTAAATAGAAAATATAAGACAAGATGGTGAAATACAAATGATAAGTACAGAAAACTGATCGAGATGATGCAGAACACACTGGGATATTTACCTGAACGATATCATATAATAATGTTCCCGCTGGAACAACGCAACGTACAATACGATATAACAAACGGTACGGTAACGATAATAAGCGGTACGATATTGACTCACGCACCCATGTACTAGAGAGACGATTTCGCGAGACGTGGACTGAACGGTTAGACACAAAACCGGAAGAATTGAAATAACGAAATGAGAGACCGATCCGTTTTTACTATGTGCACGTTATTTGATGAGTGAACTATCTCTTGTAGATGAAACATCCACTTGCCGCTACCTAAAATCCTCTGGATCTTTCCATATGTAGCTATTTGAGAACCTTGGAATTTTCGTCTGTCCGGTTATCTACGGGCCTCTAGATCCTCACGTTGTGCAGCTACCTGAAGTCCATTTGACTTTTTCCGCGTGTGGCTATTTAGAATCCTGTTATTCACGTGATACAGTTGATTCCCCGAAGTCCACAGGTGTTCAGAAAAGTAATCACCTTGCTGGCAGTTGGTTCAAGATATCTTACTCATCCCCGAGGTGGTACCCATGCGGATCAATAACCGTCAAACGACCTAACTGGTGGGGGTTCCTATCGTTGGTGGGATAGGTCCCGCCTCAGGCACACGACCGGCACGCGACCACTCTTGAATTTCAAGCTTAAAGTGATTATTTTTGGCTTAACCATTCTTAACAATACCTCTTTCTCTGTACATTACTAGACAATATAATAACGGGTTAAGTTTTTTTATATTATCGTAAAACTTTTCAAATTTAAACTTGACAATTATTAAATCGTGAAGAAAATTATCAAGGATGCCCTCAGATAACATAGGGCCCTACCAGGCTTCAATGTGGATACCAGAATATGGATTTCCATATCACTGCCAATTAGGGACTTAATAAGGATATTCTAGGATTGTATGGCAACATTTAATGGGGCCATACTATATCAGTTAATTCAGGGCTCGGTTAAGCTTATTCATGATAATAAGTACGCAAATCCGTAATGATTTTGCCAGATAAGGTAATTCTTGATTTCCATGTCTAAACTAATAAGGGCTTGAAAGGTTAATTACTTAAGAGCTCAGTCAGGCTTGACCATGGAATCAAGTACACATGTTATTATATCAAGTTTCGCATCCAAAACAAGTAATATTTTACATTTTGATCTGCCATATTGGTTAGAAGTTCACTCTAAAAACTACTGAAAACGACAAACTATCGGAATCAAAATCCGGAGACGGATCCGATTTATTTTAAATAGAAAATATAAGACAAGATGGTGAAATACAAATGATAAGTACAGAAAACTGATCGAGATGATGCAGAACACACTGGGATATTTACCTGAACGATATCATATAATAATGTTCCCGCTGGAACAACGCAACGTACAATACGATATAACAAACGGTACGGTAACGATAATAAGCGGTACGATATTGACTCACGCACCCATGTACTAGAGAGACGATTTCGCGAGACGTGGACTGAACGGTTAGACACAAAACCGGAAGAATTGAAATAACGAAATGAGAGACCGATCCCCTGTTTGTCACCGGATTAGCTATCCTTGGACCCTTAGCGGTCAGGAAAGCGCAGGATGATGCGTAAGAGTACGTCGAACAGAAAAGATCGGTTGATCTCGTGAATTGAAAAATAGCCAAAATACCCCTGAGCGTCACTCACCGTTGTCCAGTAGCTCCTATTATTTCCAGGAACACACTCTCCTGGATTATAGTCCCTCAAACGGATCACGATACGATACAATAAATACAAAAATCGGTAGAAAACGATAGCACGTCTATCCCTGAGTTAGACCACGCCGTGAGTGACGCTACAAATTTCCAAAATCGGCGGGAACCTTCCTGAGAGCGCGCTGTAATACCACCCCCTGGTCCAATCAGGTTCGCTGTGACATCGGCTCCACTAGCTAACTCGCGATCTTCAATTGTTTTAACGATCCCGGTAAAATAGATCTTGGCATCTTCCTACGATAGGATGGCTGCAGTGCCGTTTCCGGAAGGTAGGAATCACATCCACCTCTACTCCCTCGATATTCGGCTTACGTCGCTTCTGCAACTCCTGTATGCCCTCTGGTTCTGAAGACGCTCGCCGCTTGCTTCGCGTAGTTGTGCCACCAGGTTGTGTGCTCCGGTCTTCACGTCACCTCTCCTCGACAGCGCTCCGCCAGGCCCGTAGTTGGCTCTCTCTCGGGCCCCGTCTCAATATAAATTGTGTAGAATCCTCTTGGATCCGCTTAATAAACTCAAAAACAAACGAAACGTTCCCCACAGGGAAATAAATACAAATTCTTAAAATAAGATCAGTCCAACGCCACGCGAAACGCTCCGTAACCCATGCGGCCCCACGACGTAGCCGAATTCGCTTAATTTTATGACGTCCATCAAAATGCCACGTCACAACTCCTCCCCCCTTAGATTCCGCCTAATGGGATGAGCGAAGCTCAAGGAGATGGCTCTTTATGTGCATTCTACTTGCAATGTTAAGTGCACGATCCAACACCTGATCCGGACCAACTGGTCTCCATGGATCCTTAGAAATTCTACATCGCGGACCTGTCACTGAATCTTGGAATCGTTCCCCATAACACACGGTATCGAACACTGCCAAAACTAATGTAATCTTACCCATCTAAACGCCTGTGTAACATAACCAAAAGCAAACTATAAATAAACGAAACTAATACGCAACAGGAACGTTCATTTAACTCATAAATACCCTTCATCAGTTCTCCTCTAAGATCGCTTCCTTGTTCTTGGATGAGATGTTGCAAGGATCATCTTTTATAATCGGACGCCGCTGCACCCTAGCAAATGAAAATTCGACTCTCGGCGCTATCGCGAAATTCCATGTATCACGATTCCCGTGCAAGTCGATTCCGAACTTTCTAATACAATCGATACCTAAAACACATTCTGACGATAAGGAAGGAACAATTCTCACCACGAGCTCCTGGACCACTCCCTTAAGCTCAATTTCTAACTCGACCTCCCCAGTAACTTCAGCTTTATGACCATCTGCCAGCTTGACGGATTTGAATTGTGGCTCTACTATGCCACATCACAGTAGTTAGATAATTAAGTAATTAGGTAGGTCCCACAAGTCTGAGGTTCGAATCCCGCAAAGGTTATGTCTTAGAGAGCATATTACGAAAATGTACGATTTCTTTTTTCTGCAATATTAATAAAATAATATTATTAATATTAATATTGTTACGTATATCGGCCTTCATTCCGAAACAGAAGAATAACGTAGCCGACAGTCAATATAATTGCAGACTCAGCACGTTACCCAGTGCATTGCCCGTGCCACCTACCCAGCTGGTTAGCTGAGTGTATTCCTAACGTCCTAACCGTACCTAGAGCATCAGCAAAAATCGACTATATAGGCAGCCAAAATCATGGCACTGATGCTCAGAAAATCATTCAGTTTCACGCGTAAAAGATCGGACTGCACGTTGTCACTCGTGGCTCTAACCGTTAGAGTATTAGATTCAGTGTAATATTCGCAATCTGGCCTAGGTACGGATTCGTTATAACGTACCCTAGGGAACAAGCTGGATCGGTTACCGGGCAAAATTGAGCTGCATAGACTAGTCTTTCCAAGTAATGCATATACTAGACAATTTTCTGGTCCACTAAATTTCTTCTTGCCTTAACCTCACACATAGTCAGGTTTTGTAATCCGATTTCACAATTTTTTTATCCCAGTATTTCTCATAATCGAAACACTGTACACGACAATTAATAGAAAGTTCTGAAATATTTGTAACGCAATCTGGCCTAGGTACGGATTCGTTATTACATACCCTAGGGAACAAGCTGGATCGGTTACCGGGCAAAATTGAGCTGCATAGACTAGTCTTTCCAAGTAATGCATATACTAGACAATTTTCTGGTCCACTAAATTTCTTCTTGCCTTAACCTCACACATAGTCAGGTTTTGTAATCCGATTTCACAATTTTTTTATCCCAGTATTTCTCATAATCGAAACACTGTACACGACAATTAATAGAAAGTTCTGAAATATTTGTAACAATATATCGCAAATTCACATTTTACTCGCGTTTGAAGTATCTATTACCGATCCTGGAACATTTCAGAGAATATCTATCCACGTTGGAATAGCAAGGCGTGTTTCAACACCTTAAACGAGCAGTGAACCCACCATTGAGTGCATTCCTACCGCTCGGAATTCACTCAAATATTTTAATTAATAATTCTTTTGGTTACTTCTAAATTTTTGTTATCAAATTTAAAGGCTTCGCTAGCCACTACGGCCTACGTAACCGTATATAACCACCTCTTGCGAAAATTACGTCCTGGAATTAATAATTTACTTCATATGGGTTATATTAACCATATGAAAACCAGTGGAATCCTGTACAGGCCCCCAACATTTAATCTTGTAAGGTCCTAAAGAAAAAAGCGTGACCGTCCTTTGAGAAACGCTATGAGGCTTCCACATGAGGCCCCTAAGAGAATTAGAGAATATTAATCTAGGCCTTGGAAAAACGCTGATCAGTTTTCTTCACGGGAAACTAAAGAAAAGAGACATAAGTATTAAAAATCTGGTATGAGAGTACTAAATTAGTCCACGATAACACTGTTTCAGAATATTATACATCCCCCAAAAAACACTTACGTGTAAAAAACTACGCCAAGTACAGGAGTGAATACTATTAAAAACTTAATAATTCTATAGTGTTGTGAAAGCACCCTTATACTAACTGGAAATTCGATATGAACGGTAGCTTCACGTATAAAGTGTATTAGATTGTGTTGTGTATTCGTAAATTACTAACACCATACAAAGAACATATTGGTAAAGAAGGTAAAGCAGTAAGCGCCATCTGTCGTGTAAAAAATGCGATGGACGTGCGAAGACGACGACGACGGAACTGAAATAAAATCATCTCGCTCGCCATCTCAATACGCCCTGATCTCGTACACAAATGGTATTGAACGTGGTGGCAATCAATTCAGAACCCTCAATTCCTATAGTAAATATATCAATCACTGTTTCTCATGTATAGCGGTTAATAAGATATTTCGTTGCAAACACAGGTACAAGAGTTGACTTAAGTAAAGAGTCTCTGCGAGCTGTGCCCTGTACAGTCGGTTGCCTGTACTTGGCGCGAGACTCGACCGAGTCTCTTGATATACATATATCAATGAATAACACTCATTTTTACCTCACCTTATTTCTTGTATATAATAGTTTAAGAATTATGAGATATTCTGGTGAAAAATTGGTAAACTTTATGCTCTTGTCATTGTATGTTGTTACGTGATTTTCGACTTACGATCTCTAAGGAAGCAGCCGTGGAGGATCTCCGATTTGTTACGTACCGATTAGCTAAGAAATGCTCTGGATTTAGTATAAAAGGACGAATCAAGGGAAAGAATAAGAGTTATCGGCTACAAGGATCACGACCAATCAGAATGATTAGTTCTTGAATTTGACCATTGTTAAAGCAATCTGCCTTGGAACACTGATCACGGTGCCTTGAGTTGGCTCACACTCCCGTGCTATCTGTTTATAGTTTTTCTAGCTGCGTTTTTTACACGATATAGAAAGTTCTCGCTTGTGTAGTTCTCGCGTCGTTCTCGCGATATCCAGAAAATCCTATCAAGTTTCTGCGTGTGTTTCGGGAGTGCAGTGCTGTGCTATGGTGTAGTGCCGACCTGAGTGTCCTCTGGATACAGTTCTCGACCTTCACGGATTAGCTGAGACAGCTCAGGTGAGGATTCCCAATTTATTCATTGGTGCGGGGATTTCGGTTTTATAGCTCCAGTTCGGTCAGTTACGTTCTCGATTAAATGCTCTCTGTTTCCAGCACTATTTACCTGATGCTTCCTCCGGCCATCTGTATTTCAACCTAGCAGCCTATGTAGCCATGCATTTACGTAACCGTTTGTTCCCGTTCGTGCATCCAGTTGCGTTCGCTGATTTTATGCGACACCAAAGAACTTGTGGATGCGTTTCTCGATTTTACGCCTCCTCTAAAGTCGACAGGATACGGTAAGCTACCATCTCTTTCGATAGATTCCGTCAGAGCTCTCGTTTTAATTGTATAGTAATTGTATAGTAAATTATGATGTTTAACAACATTATATAATACCATGGTAGGAAAATTGTGTTATGACTCAGTTATTATTTTGTGATGGTAATTAAAATTTTCTTTTATGGAATATTGTATTTCCTATTTATTTACAAAAGATTAGAAACTGGAGCAACACCAAGGAAGATTGCGTCAATGCCGACAATAATAATATTACTGGCACCTCTATTTGTGTCGTAGTATCTAGCGACAGCGTTGACATTACGTTGTTCGTCATAATGTTTCAACATTTACCACTAGTGTTGGCGTTGCGTTGCGAAAAAAAATGTTCTGTAAATATTGTAGCAGTATGAGTGATTTATGTGCTTTTATCAGTTATTATATGGATAGTATTCACAATTAAAACAAAATTTAAAAAGCGAGCACATATTTAACTTACGCTTATTACATGTGCATCTATGTATGCTGCCGTCAGTCTTATTGTTTATAGCGTATCTTTAGTATTTTAAGACTATTATCATTAGCGTAAGACCCCTTTCCTTTACCCTTCCCTCCCCATTCCCTATTCCCTGGCATCCAGGACCATCTACGAGGACTAGCGTGCCATAAAGTAGGATCGAGAGAGTGGCTACGTTGCCTAGGCAGCGGAATGCAGGGAAGGCATGGGCAGAACAACTGTTCGAGACCGCGTGGAGAATGAAGCTCTACAACCAGCCAACTCGACCACGCGTGAGTACAGCCCCGGTGTAGTCCCGTCACACGGGTAGCCACGAGGCTCATGTGACAGCGGTGGAGCTTTCTTCATCCAACTCCGTGATCGGGCCCGGGTGGAGATTTTGACAGGACATGGAGGCCGCCATGTTGCCCGACGCGGAAGCAATAAACTGTCGCGCCGGGAAGACACCACCGTACCACCCCACAGCGAGGACCGGATAGGCCCGCCAGGACCGTGCCCAGCCGAGGTACCAGAGCCCTGCCGTGACCGAAGTATAGACCAATGCCACAGCGTGTAGCCCTCTCAGCTCAGCGATACAGCTAATCCCCGAGGCCTTGGAGACCCGCCAACAGAAAGGAAGACCGGAAATTTGCAAGACCTTTTCACTTTGAGCCAGGGTTTTGAGAGCGAGAGTTGCTAATTTAGTGTGCGAATTTGATTGTGAGAGTGCGCATTTCGGATTATTATATCGAGTATTGCGGATGGTCGAGTCAGTACTTTTTGTACAATTGAGTTGTTTTTGCCATCTCTTCCCTACTCCCTGTTCTTTCGCGCATTTCTTATATTTTGGGAATCCCTTCTGGATTATTGCAAGCCGTCCGCACGTGAACCGCCAATTCGAATTTACCGTTTTTGAGTTTAAATCGACCTTCTGCCCAAAAGCTCGGGACTGAGTGGTATATTGCGTGCATTGTAGTCTGTAGTATTTTGCGCCCTTTTTCAGCTACCCTCCGTATCCTTTTTTCTCCCCTCTTGCCCCCTTATCCACTAGTACGTTCCTCCTCCCGCCCCGACTCTCCTTTCTCACCATCATTTAAAGTCCCGTTGTGATATTGTGAGCTCCTGAACGAGCTGTCCCTTATTATTGCTTGGATTACGCATTTTAAAATCCTGTTTTCTTTCTATAGCGATCTTCTTCCTTTTATTATATTTCATTTCTATTCTTCTCTCTTTATTTTTATTAATTATCACTTATTTTATTAATTATGTTCTTTTGCTTTCTACCACATGTTTTTTTTTCGCGTACCCTCCCTTATTGCGATAGATATTCTTGCATTGATTCTTTGTGAATATACCCCAGAATACGTCACAATATGTAACCTATCTATATGTTGTAACGATATTTTTTTGTTCGATAGTAGAAAACGCGAAAACCTTAATCGCGGAAGAAACAAAATATCCCGTCACAAGTACACGAATTCTCACGAGAGCACTAATCGAGACTATACCCGATAGAAGACCTGGGCGCCAGGTATTCTCTAGGAATACCGTTTTCACGAGACAAGGTAAACGGTAACCGCTCTCACGAAAATTCGGTCGACAACACACTAGCTCAGACTGTTCACCGTGGAACACAGTAATAGAGGGTTAAGGTTCTTGGATTGGGAGCTAGCGAAATCACGAAAGTAACAAAATAGGATCTCAAGAAATTATAACAACGCCCTTTTTATTAGGACATAAATAAAACAATGAATGCAGAAGGTTGGATCGCTCGATAGCTAGGTCCCCAATTACGTGAGATACTCGGGCACGAAAGAACAAAGTTGTGTACTACAATATGGACAATATTAATAACGATAGTGATATGCCGAAAATCGGTCGCGTATAGATTACAAAAGGAATAGTACGTGTCGTGTAAGAGTCGTACGATAGCCCTAGCAACTGTATTACACTGGCGTAGCTAATAGCGCATCCTTCACGGACCGATAGCCCTAAGGTTTGAGTATTACGATAGCACTATTACTAAAGCAATAGCATATCACCGTACATCGGAATTGGAACAGAAGAAAGCACAGATATAACAGTAATACGACAATGGTGAATACAACTAATATTCGCGAGAATGAAATAAATAAGAAACAGGTAAATTTACAGAGGCGTAATTCTTTCAAGGAATCAAAGCAAAGTAAGACGATAGCAAACATAGACTAAGGTACGTCTCGATATTGAGAAGCAGTAACGATACGTAGGCTCAGTGGCCACACTCCAGGATCCAGAAAATCACTCTATTAATTAGTACCCCATAATATTAATCTAAATAATACAATTCTTAGTTACGCTAGAAAGAGAGACGATAACCACGGAATTTTTCCGCTTACGAAAATAGCCCCGAATCAGAAGGATTCGAGAGCGATAGCAGACGGCAAGATTGCCAGGAAAATTTCACGTTAATCGAACCTCAGAACTCACCGGTATTAAGCGAATTTTCTAAGACGTCTATTCACCACCACGGACAACCAGCCAGAGAACGATCTATCGGCTCGCATGCGCTCGGTAGGTGATGACATCCCCACCCTTATTCTAACGCGTTGGGCCCTCTGCCGAACTTATTCGCGCGCCATAATTCAAACTTGGTTAGGAGTCCCTTTACATCACAATAGGACGATACGGCAAATATAACGTTAGCAGATAATTAACATTACATTATCGATACTATATTAGACGATAGCGACTATCCCCGACGAGGTTCCTTGGCTCTGCCTCCGGATGCGGATGCTGTTACTCCATCGAGGTGCACGTTTCCCCATCTACGGGGCCGGTTCTACACGGTAACTCTTCTTCCCTGGATCGTAATATTAAGACAGCCTCCTGGCTGTCCCTTCGGTAGGGTCCACGGGATCATCCTCCTCGCTGCCTTGGCTTTACGGGTGCGAAGGCGCGTCCTCCACTAGTGGCAGTCGTCTCGGTATGGCTGGACCCTGGATTCTTGCGGCGGCTATCGCTGTTGTCCCTGCGTCCTCAGGAGGGTGTTGTACCTTCTCCCGTCAGCCACCGTTTATCCGAGGCCTGAGAGGCGCACTGCGGATATAGAGCGCGTCTGGCCTTTGGTACGTACCGATAGCTAGGTACGGCTGGGCCGCTGCTCTGCTGCCTGTTCTGCCGCCAATCGGCAAGCGATACGATAGCGGGTCCTCCGATTTTTAGAGGGGTGGACGTCAATAGGTGTTAGCGGCGATCGTCCACGTTCCCTCATGGCGCCTGTTCGGCGGTGGCTGGTGTTTGCTGGGTGTTCTGGCTGGTCTCCGCTCCGTTCGCAATGTCGCGTTATAAGAGAAGTTAAGATACGAAAAGAGTTAGTTTAACAAAATATACGAAATTATATTAGGACCCATGGAGTGTGTTGCCGTGATGGTGTTTAGAGTGCGTGGCGGTAATGTGTCACGCCTAAAAACGCGAGAGCTAACACTAGAAATGTGACGGCAAATTTTGCAACGTCACAATGTATACTCTTTATTTCATAGATACTGAAATATAAGGTGTATCGTGATTGTATCGACAGCATTAATTTTGATGGACCACGTAGTATAGACAGTTCCATTGGCTGGCTTTTTATACGTATGTGCTTCTTGAACCCATGAACTACTTGGCGGGTCTGTGCCAGATATTCTAAAATACTTACTTTGAACGTACTAATAGTATTGTAATACTAACTATATGTTTGTTATTAAGCTTTTACCGTGATTATTTTTGATAAGCTATTGTTAATATGCTCTATATAGAAAGTTGACACTGGATTTGAGTTTGATGACTGGCATAATAAACGCAAATGTATATCAAGAAATGCACGGACCTGCCAAGTAGTTCTTGATAAGGAATGACTTAAAGTTTTATAAATTATTAAATGACCATTAAATCATAATCAACTACGGAAAGAAGTAGTAATGTAAAAGAGCAGCGAAAACGTTATAGGAAACTTAAAAAATACAATTAAAATGATGGGACAGTGCTAGATCATACAATAGGCAAATATGTAGTGACTTACGTACTTGGTCTCGATATCATGATTTCAATACTTTTTATTAGAGAAATTTACAGCACTCCTGTACTTGGCGTAGTTTTTACACGTAAGTGTTTTTGGGTATATCACAAGTTTTTGTTGATGAACGGGATAACGAAACTGTAAAAACTCAAATCTATATTGTTACAGATATAAAATGTAAATGCATTGTGATGTCGCTGAACAGAAAAATATATTCCGTTGTCGAAAATGTTTAATGGCATATAAATAAAAATATAACTGTTTTTTGGAAGTTCATATAAGTCCATTGTTTTAGAAATACATAAAAATATATATAAATTTTAAAAGAAAATGTAATATTGAATGCGGATAAGCGTCATTAATAGTGTCCAGCTTGTTGATGCCTCGTGGTAAAGGTAAAAGAGGAAATTCCGCAGGATTATTTACGTACCTCAGGCCGTGTGAGCAACAGAGAGGATACAGAGTATCATACTTTTCACAGAGCATTAGTGCGAACGAGTCGGTAATATGACGCTAGTGCTGCTCTTGCAAGGTTTGGCGTTTCGTTCGTACTCTAGTGCTCTGCCCGTTGCACGCACAAGCCGAGGTACGTAAACAGTCACCGCTCACTCTTCTCTCTTACTTCAACGCACTGTGTTTACAAGCAGGACACGGTTAATGACGTTTAGTTACATGACTTACCTCGTCGCCTTAGCTGTACTTGGCACAAGAGTCAACCGCGTATCTTAATCAGCGCCATCTGTTATGTATAAGAATAAATAGATGTGCAAAGACGACGACAGAACTGAAATAAAATTATCCCGCTCGCCATCTCAATACGCCCTGATCTCGTATATTAATCAAGAGACTCGGTCGAGTCTCGCGCCAAGTACAGGCAACCAGCTGTACAGGGCGCAGCGCGCCGAGACTCTTTACTCGAGTCAACTCCTTATACCTGTGTTTGGAACGAAATATCGTATAAACCGTTATATATGAGGAAAAGTTATTGATACATTCACTATAGGAATTGAACGTTCTGAAGCGATTCCCACCAAGTTCAATACGATTAGTGTACGAGATCAGGGCGTATTGAAATGGCGAGCGAGATGATTTTATTTCAGTTCTGTCGTCGTCGTCGTCGTCGTCGTCGTCGTCGTCTTCGCACGTCCATCGCATTTTTTACACGACAGATGGCGCTGACTGCTGTGCCTTCTTTACCTATTTGTACTCTGGATGGTGTTGGTAATTTACGAATACACAACACAATCAAATACACTTTGTACGTGAAGCTACCGTTCACACCGAATTTCCAGTTGACATAAGGCTGCTTTCACAATAGTATAGAATTATTAAGGCTTTCATGTGGAGCGCGTGTGTATGCGTGTACGTATGTGTGTATGTGTGTGCTTTAACATAGTTCCTCGTATTTTAGGTGACAATTTTTAGAGATATGGGATTTCCAGATGCTCCTCTCCGTAGTTTTCTGTAACTAGGTGTCGGATGTGGAAGTCCAGGGTGTCCAGGTGTTCCGCTCCGTAGTTTCTTGTATCTAGGTGTCGGGCGTAGTAGTCCAGGGCGTCCAGGTGTTCTGCTCCGTAGTTTTTTCCATCACGGTGTTAAATGTGAAAGTTCAGTGTTCAAGTGTTCCCTCTGTTGCGGATTCTGGTCCTAATGCAGGTGTTGATTCCTTCCGTCAGCATGTTGTAGATGCAAATGTTGGTTGCATGGGGGTCCCTCCTCTGACAGTAGTAGAAATTTTCTACTTCGGGGCATTGATATGACATAGTCTTTGTTTGGTCATTGTTCAGCAATACATACGGGTTTTCTGGTATGGTTATGGAGTTATTAAGAGGAATGGTATGTAGTTCAAAGTACTTGTATGTGTCTCTGACTAGAGGCATGTGTATGTTAAATAGCACAGTGTTGTTGCTAATCTTGACTTGTGTTATGGCTAGCTGATAGTAATTGAGTATGGACTTAAGTGTAGGTATTTGCATTTCCTGATTGTCTTTATTGTAATGCTTTATGATTTGATCGAATAATTTGGGTTTAATAGCTGAACTATGTAATGTTTGCGATTTTCCGAATGCTATGGAAAGCTCTAATTCTTTCAATTTTTCTTTTATTGCTACTATTTCCACGTATAATGCTTCTACTATAAACGTGCTTTCTAATTCGGCTTCGTGTGCTTTAATACTATCCTTACTGTCTATTTGTTCTAATGCCCTGCTCAATTCTTTTTTATTTGCATACAATCTTTCTATAGCAGTGGTGTGACTTCTTGTTATTTCCTGCAATATGGTCTTTTATTTGGTAAGACCTGTATTTAAGTGTAACTCATTTTTTTTAAGTAGTTCCATTTCCTCGTGTATGGTCTCTTTGTCCTCGCTATCCATGGTACCGAATAACCATTTAGTTGCTATGCCTATCGCATTAACGACTCCTCTCTTGGTACGAGGTTCCTCTTCGAGATTGTGCAAGAGTTTCTTTACGTCATCGATTTCCCTTATGATTTGTTTCGTTATTCTGTAGTAAGTCTTATCCCCCAAAAAACACTTACGTGTAAAAAACTACGCCAAGTACAGGATTGCTGTGAATTCCTCTAATAAACAGTATTGATATCATATTATTGAGGCCAAGTACATAAGTCATTACATGTTTTCCTATTATATGATCTAGCACTGGCCCATTATTTTAATTATATTTTCAATATTTCCTATAACGTTTTCGCTACTCTTTTAAGTTACTGCTGCTTCCCGTATTTAATTATGGTTTAATGGTGATTTAATAATTAATAAAACTTTAGGTGATTCCTTATCGAGTACTACTTGATGGGTCCGTGCCAGGAATTCCAAAGTACTTACTCTTTACACGGGCTCATAGTATTCTAATGCTGTATGTGTGTTATTAAGCTTTTACCGTTATTATTTTTGACGAGTTATTGTTAATATGCTTTCTATAGACAATTGGTACTGGTTTTGTACCAAATTTATATCAAGAAATGCACGGAGCCGCCAAGTAGTACTCGATAAGGAATCACCTACAGTTTTATTAATTATTAAATCACCATTAAATCGTAATTAAACACGGGAAGCAGTAGTAACATAGAAGAGTAGCGAAAACGTTATAGGAAATATTGAAAATATAATTAAAATGATGGGCCAGTGCTAGATCATATAATAGGAAAACATGTAGTGACTTATGTACTTGGCCTCAATAATATGATATCAATACTTTTTGTTAGAGGAATTCACAGCAATCCTGTACTTAGCGTTGTTTTTTACACGTAAGTGTTTTTTGGGGGATCGTATAGACCTTGGTGGTAATTCATTCAGAACCCTCAATTCGTATAGTGAATTTATCAATAATCTTATCTCATATATAGTGATTCATAAGATATTTGATTCCGAAATATAACAGGTAACTCGAGTTAAAAGTCTCGACGGTCTGTGCCTTCTACAGTCGGTTATTTGTACTTGGCATGAGACTCGATCGAGCCTCTTGATACGATAATAGGAATCGTTTATAACAGAAATATTGGCAGTGTTATATAAGACTGTCGCTAAGAGTGAGAGAGATGCTCTTATACACGAATGTTCCGACTCGTGACAGAAATGGTGTCATGAGATAGGGGAAAAGGAATTCCCTCTGCGCTCGGGTCTGGCCTGCCTCTCGACCCCCCACTCTCGGTTCGATGCTCTTCCCGCAATTTGTTTCTGAGACGCCATTAATGCCGCTCAGTTTACACAAACTTTCAAGGTACGTACTATGGCAAGGATCCCGAACCCCTGCTAAAGTAGAATGAATTTTTGGAATACGGTCTACTAATCGTCATCGACTGCTCGAAACAAAACGAATCTCTGAAATTCGGACCATTTGACATTTGTCTTAAATTTGAGCCTAAAAGCAACTTCCTTGCCGAAACATCAGCGTTCTACTTGATCCAACACGATCATATCGTAGAAGCTGTTTTCGATGTCCACGATTGATCTCATTCCATATTTTGTTTGAATTTTTCAAATGCTACTAATCTTATATCCCTTTTGAGACTCCAGCTCTGCTAACTTTTTTATTGGCAGAAATTCGTCCAATCGATCTTTAATCGTTTTTATGAGATTATCAACGAATCGAATAAAATATTTGATACACAATGAACAAAGGGTCACTTATCTTCTGCGAGTGGTTTGATACCTGAATAACAAGAATGTCGTAAATCATCTTCAAGGTCAAAACAGCGTCTGACTGAGAGCTGACGCCTGGAGTCTACATGGGGGTCGCAGGAGCAGTCACCAAAACTCGCACGAACCTGCACGGGCAACTCGCAGATTTCCTGAAATCGAATGAGTAAGGAAAACTGTCAGATTTCTTGGAATCGCGGCTGCATTCCGGAGGGCTCCATCCTCGATGCACAATTCTGCGAGATAACGTTCAAGATCAAATTGGCTGTCTTCTGAAACCTGCACGGGGTCGGGAGGGAGGGGTTAAGTGGCAATAGGCTGCCTCAAAACGTCATACAAGAGGGCCACCACCTTTGAGAACGATCCTCTGCGATTTAGGACGACACGAACCAGCTCTTGAAATCTGGTGTACAATTCCTAGAATCTAACGTAAACTTCCTAGAATTGATCAACAATTTTCGGAATCGACGGTCTCCATGAGGTCACTTCTTGAAACAAGAGAGGGAGGCGGGGGGTATACGGCGACGATTTAGCACGGATACGAACCTTAGAAGGCTCTCAAATGTCGGTTACATGAATCCTGGTCCAGAAACTGTCCACTTATATTACTTATGGTCTTAAAGAAGAACTGAATATTACTTTCTAGCAGCAAAAACACAAAGGTAGATATACCCTTGAAAGTTGATGTGTTAAAGCGACAGAATGCGAGTCAAAAACTTGAGGAGCATTGGACACCGGAACACACTCCGTGGATTTAAAAAAAAGAGTGTACAGCCGTTGAGCTAATTTCGCTCTGTGCCGAACCCAACAATAACAAATGAGGAGATGGCGAGGAACTATTTCCGAAGACTTAACTCAGAATTCAACGACGTTAAGGTCCTCCGAGTACAAATTTGTGCAAGAAACAAGTGAGATTTTGATATACCAGCACACCATATTTAATTCGGCATTTTTAATTTAGCAATTTCAGCCACAGATTTTGAGTCAGTAACATCCAAAATCTCTTCATACCTTTTAATCTTTTACACCGCTAAACTGGTTGCAGCTAGGCCGATGTTATAGGGTTTAGTGATAGCGTGTTCGTATTCAGGGGGGTGGTTTTCATAATTAAAATTGAGCTATTGCAGATATATGAAATATGTATCGACTATTTTTGACTGATCTGAAAGTGTGCCAGGTTGTAACAAAATCGGGCAGTGATCGTAGGGTAGGTTCTATAGTCAATGAGTATGATTTAACGTTAATTTAATGGTTTGTCGCTGATGGCAGCATCTGCACAGAATTAACTCCTAGTTCACGGTTCTTCCGAGTAGTAATTAGTTCTGTGCCTCACTCTGAATTATTTGTTTTATTGAACGCACGCGTTATGATATTATATTCGTCTGAATATAAATCAGGCTAAAGTTCCTAACGAAATAGTTGGGGGCTCTGGTTGCTGTAGAATACTCTCAAAAGTGGTCTGTGAATAAAACAAAATGGTTTGCCTTGTGCTGTTATTTAGTTTGCTCGCAGCCATCGACGTGAATCGTCAGAGGGACAATTCATCATCGTGGGAATTTTCGACAATACTTCCTACGACATTTTTCACGTTGAACATGTTCTGGAAGGTTCCTACTTTCAGACAGAATATCCTTTCTGCACGTGGATAATCTGTAGCATCCGGTCGAGCCTGATCGAGACTTACCGTTTTCACTGTTGACTAAGCTCAATGTATAATTTATATTTGTCATTCATCCCAGACCTGTTTACTTTTGTTATTTCTCCGGTATTGATCCGTTGGGAGAGTTCTCAAGAGTAAATGGGGTGAGTCTCGGTAAGGTATTGAGTTGGGCGGCAAAACTGTGGGCACGATGAGGCAGGGAAGTCCCGGAGCTTCAGGACTAAGGGTACGCGGTGTTGAGAATGAATTCTAGTTGGATGGGGGAACCTTAAACTGGAGGGAGTGAAGAGAGATGAGTTTAGAAACTTTCAGGAGTGCCTCTGAATATGTGCAGCTCCATGCAAATAGAAAGTTCGGGAAATGGATAATGTCTCTGATAAATCACGGAAATTTGATAAATCAACACTAACACGAAAATCCACTAATTATACATTGTGCTCTCTTTGCTCCTATATTTTAGATCTTTCTTCAGTATCAGGAGAATTATTCATTGCAAGAAGAGCCATTTGTCAATAACTAATGTAACTATTATTTTACTGCCAATTTTGAATACTGACATAGCTTTTTTTCAAAATCTTACACGTTATTGTTCCTACAAAGTCGTTGCTTGCATTAAAAAGTACGTATCTGTCTATTTACCTGGCCATGGTGGATATGTAACTTAACGTTTAATGTAAGTAGTTTTCATCATTTTCTCACCCTGTTAACCAGGGAACTCCCTTTTGAATTACGCATGATACAACGGGCGCGAACTCTTTCACTAGGACGTGACAGTACGTCACGCCCGGAGGACGTAATTTCATAATATTATTTTTATTATTTATGCTTAAAATAAATGAAAAGACTATGAAATTTATATTTTTTCGATTATTTATATATAAAGCACAAAGGAAAATACAAAATTACAAACAAATAGAAAAGAATACCAACAAAAAAATGGAAACATCGAATTAAAAATAATACTGATTCCCTCCGTGTCTTAAATTCATGTCGAGACATGTATGGATGACTAATACCTTTGTTGTTCGAAAATATACATCCCGCCCGTTCCAGGATGCAACATATATTACGGTTATGGTTACATATATACGGTTAACAGGTTAATTATTATCTCAAAGATTTTGTAATAAGATCGAATGGTATTGCTACGTCTAGCCGAGAAAAAACTGCCGAAATGCTTCCTGAATTTTATATTTGGCTCCAGATAGACTTGAACTTTCCTGCAGAAAATATTAAAAATAGTATTAATCAAAATTCATTAAATAATATTTATATGTGTAATATTTATTTATATATAAATATATATATATATATATTGTATATAATACATACTAAGCCTTGGCCTCTTCAAAAAATGACATGTGACTGTGACCGATTACCATAAGCGCAAACTGACAGTTCGCATAGCAATAAAGTTATTGAAATATTTCAATAATTAGGTTACTGAAATAATTATTAATATTGTAATGACAAAATGTAATATCAGTTGTAATATCAGTTGTAATCAGTCATGTAATGACAATATTGGAATATCAGTTAAGATTTATTTTCACAACAGATTGCAATTAAAATAATGTAAAGTTTAAAATATTTACAATTTTAATATTTCCAAGTAATGATCACAACTGCAATTCTGCAATACAATGCTGCAATTAATTTAAAAATCAATTAATTGAAATATTTTTATGGGAAAAAAGTGCAGGAAAAAAATCTGTTGTCCATGTTACGTCCGAACCAGAATGGAGGCTTAGACTGGTGCCTTTACCGAACCGTAATATACTATAACTTTGCCCTGTTTTGAGCCAATGCTTTCGCACTTTACTCGGGATTGGGCTATGCCTCTAATTACCAAGGGAACGATGAATTGAACTGGATATTTGCTAGGATTGAGTTGAATATTACTAAACAAATGGAAACCATCACCAACTAAACAATTGAACCTAGGAAATCTAACATTTATGATATTTCAACAAAATTAGATAGTACCGTCACGGATATTTGCTAGGATTGAGTTGAAAATTACTAAACAAATGGAAACCATCACCAACTAAACAATTGAACCTAGGAAATCTAACATTTATGATATTTCAACAAAATTAGATAGTACCGTCACCAATAATAATTTGATTGTGCTTACCTTGATTCTGTTGCTTAAGGTTATCGAAGATATCTGCGGTGTGGAAGAGGTTGGTTGCAGGCAAAAATATATATACAATATATATATAAGCAAAGTTAATGAACAAATGAATAGAGTTTATTATAAGTTAATGCACTGACAACAAACTCTACAAAGATGCTAGTTAAGGAATAACCGAAAACAATTTCGACTGGTACTAGATAAATTAATGAATTGCAATAATTGGA
>NW_014333197.1:8344-10689 GCF_000341935.2 Cephus cinctus | reverse complement strand
CATGGAGTGGTTAAAGAAATTAATTCATTGGTGCTGGGAATTTTGGCGGGGGTACTCTGCACAAGGGTAAAGGAATTGCTGGATCAGGATTGGATGAGGATGACTTCTTTGTAAATGAATAAGGAGTTTTAGTGGGGTTTTCCAGAAAAGGTCATTGAGTCATAAAGTTAGGACAGTCCGCATATGCATCGCATAAACAACGTCAATAACAGTCAAACTAAATATGCTTTCTATAAACATTTCCGTTAGGCTCTACTCATTGTCAGTAGACCTAAAACCTATATATTAAATAACCATATCTTTGGGTCGCTATGTGATGAAAACCAGACCCACTGTTCAGTCTTCCCATAGTCCGACATAGACCACGTACGTAGGATCGGATTTTCCACGCGGACGTAACACCTCCCCCCTTAAGACGAATGTCGGGGTACAATCCGGACATTCGCATTAGTGGAAGCATTATTTCCCAATAACTGATCAAAGGTTAAATGTCGCAGCCGAAATTTATCATTAATTGAAGTTATAATTCAGTTATTCCTAAAATTTTTCAAAATAAATCAAACAATTGGCCGACATCTAAACCTTGATTTACGCAATACTAGAATAGTAATAATAACAATATATATAATAATGATATAACCCGTATTAAATAATATTTGAAACATTAATAATAATAAAAAGATAATTATGATAATAGTACTAATAATGGTAGTGGTAGTAGTAACAATAATAACGATAATAGTGGTAATAATAATAATAGAAATAACAATGATAATAATGATACTGAACTTTTGACAAAATAAGACCTATGTAATCACTTTTTTTTGTTGTTGTTGATGATGTTTTAATTATCTTCGAGGCCAGAGTCGACCTCGTCATAAGACGTCCAGTCTCCATCGAGGCGTTCACCTTCTTCAATTACATTTGCCCTCGGACCCAGTTCGCCTAGTTCAGCCTCGATAATCATGCTCTGCAGGGTAGGCTCTTTCCTTAGGTAATGGAACAAGGTGACCCAAGAACTTCCATCCGGACCTCTTTGGTCCACCTGGATCCAAATCCTCTCTTGCCCGACTGTCTCCCGGAGAAGATGGCAAGCTTTAATTGTCCATCGTCGACTTCTTCGGGGCCTTACGTTATAGAGGCCACATAATAAGAGAATACTTGATTGGTTCCAATTGTCTACTACCCATTACATGCAATTTCAATGTATAAAGGTGTATGTTCTAACTACTATTGGATTTACTCTATTTCCTTAGCGTGGATAGCGAAGTCACGGTGTTGCAAATGTGCCATGATGACTGTAAAAGTGTTACATTTTAGAATCTGTTCAGAATACTTGATTGATTCCAATTGTCTACTACCCAGTACATGCACCTTCAGTGTATAGAGGTGTATGTTCTAACTACTATTGGATTTAGAGATTTGGATGTGGTATTCGTATGTGTGCATATATGTGTCTATATATATGTATGTTCATGTATCTGTGTATGTATATTCATGTATATGTATATGTATATTTTAGTTGGAGTTATATGATCAATTTGTTGTGAACGTGTAACGAGATTTCGTTGGAGGTATTACTACGACAGCTGTTTAGATTTCGTTGGAGGTGTTACTATGACAGCGGTGGTATCTATTTTGCCAGACGCCGATGAGGTTGATGATTCCTCTTGTGATGGTTGAGAATTCCGTGGTTTGGGATTGGGTAATAACTTTCGGTCTTCTTTTGGAAGTCCTTGTTCCACATCAGATTTCCCTTTGGAGTTAGGTGGTTTTTTCACTCTATTGGTGAGGTGTAGTAATAGTTGAGTGACGGAGTTCCAAATGGCTTCAATGAAATACAATGACCAACCATATACTGTATGAAGGGCGTAGCCATGTATCAGGGTATCCACTATCAGTTTGATTCCGCGTATAACAATAATTACTCCGATGAATCCTGCGCTAATAGTGCTGAATCTCATGAATCCTACTATAGTCTTGTTCCATGCACTCTCGGCGATTTTATCAAGGGCATTTTCATCCAAGAGGTTAGATATAAATTCATCACGGTTGGTTATAGGTCGTCCCATGATTGTCCTGGCAACGGAATTTAATACAGCTGGTCTCTCGGCTGAGAACATGATATGGTCCCTAAGATTATCCAACTCCTCTGGTCAATATATCCCATTTGTTGTTAGCAAACTGGGATTAGTATATTTCCATGTAGGTCTTGTCAATGGTTTCAGTATGGTAGGTGATAGAGCTTCAATGGGTTTTGGTGTTAGCTTATACCAAGATTCTTCTAGCAAATACATGGTTGGTAGGATGACACTGCAAGTGACCTGAGTTCCTGTTTTAGTTAT
>NW_014333197.1:7159-8260 GCF_000341935.2 Cephus cinctus | reverse complement strand
TGACCTGAGTTCCTGGGTCAATATATCCCATTTGTTGTTAGCAAACTGGGATTAGTATATCTCCATGTAGGTCTTATCAATGATTTCAGTATGGTAGGTGATAAAGCTTCAATAGGTTTTGGTGTTAGTTTATACCAGGATTCTTCTAGTAAATACATGGTTGGTAAGATGACACTGCAAGTGACCTGAGTTCCTGTTTTAGTTATCAGATGTGTCCTCGGTGTCAGGAAATAAGTCTGGTTGTCCTTTACTACAGGCAACTGAGTATAGCATTCAGACGTCCGTCGTAGTACAACTTCAACTGGTACGCATTTGACAACGTGTACTACTTCCCCAGCTACTACTGCCATATAACCAGGTCCCTTCATTAGATGATATGCGAATTCGTCAGGCGCTTGAGTTGCTATGGCTAATACATTTCTTAACAACTGTCGCTCAAGGTTACATCTTTGTATTAAGACGTCCCGATACAATTGATTTATTTGTTGACGGATGTGTTTTTCTACATAAACAAATTTTGAATTAACATAAGAGAATATATCCATATTTACTGCGTCTAAATAAGTTTTTTCCACAAATGGGTCACCTCGAGTGGTTTCGAATACTAGAAGTTTTGGATGATCTGTACGTACTAAACTATAACCACATATTGTTTCAATGGATTTTTGAGTTAAAACAAAAGTTACATCATTGGTCGTTAAAGAATAAATTATCTGTGAATTTTCCTGATTATTAGATTCGGCTCTGATCGCGAATCCCTCATACAAAACCCCATACTTATGAAACTGGCAGTTGCTTGTGGGTATCGTATTCCAAAAAGTATACCCTCCTTCAAGATCTATACACTCAGCAACCATTAACTCACAATGTACCCCAGATCTCATGTAAACACGATTTTCTGCCAACTTCAATTGTGCATTATAAATTTGTAAAGTAACCTTAATGGTGGTTTGAACAACAACACCCTGCCAACTTCCATAGGGATCTGCATAAGTGATTCCTTCACATTCCCCATTGTTTCCTATAAAACCAGCTAAAACTGTCGATCTTATATTGGTATGATTATGTTTCAATCCAGTTATAACAACGTTACCCATATTA
>NW_014333197.1:6178-7056 GCF_000341935.2 Cephus cinctus | reverse complement strand
ACGTTTGCAGTTTTTGTCCCACAATCATATCCGACCAGGGAATCCACATCATGGATGTTCCATAGCACGCCTAACATTATTGCAGTCCAAATAATGAATTCCTTCATCTGTAATTTGAATGCTTTAGCCTATTGGTATGTACGATTTTGGTATTCTTATTTATCTTTATCCTGACATTGTTTCTATTCAATATTTCTAGGACTTCATGTAGTCCTGTATACTGATCATTTTAGCTCCGTTATCGCACGGTTCGCCTGTTGTAGTTACAAAATAGGCTAAATTATCTTTACGATATTAAAACAAATCCCTGCTTTCTACTACCTTGCCACCAGCAGGCAATAATGGTTTGGACTTTCGTTTAACGGATTCACTGTCATCGTCTTCATGATCTGATAAATCACCGTCCTCACTATTGGACTCCATGTCTGTATTACTTAATTCAGCTTTTAACGGATCATTCACTTGTGAGTCTATCTCATCTATTAACGGTTGTTTCTGGTGTTCAATTTGTCTCTTTTTACTCCTAGTTTGTATATTATAGTCGGTAGGAATCATACGTGAAGATCCAGAGTCTGTAGCATGATTAGAATTATAAGGAATGGATTCAGATTCAAAGTGGTTTTGAGTTTGATTTTCTGAGAAATTATCTCCTATTGAAGACGAGGAATCATTGTCATTTGGCGATTCTTCTGAATCAGATTCTTCCAATAGTCTTTTAATATCCTCTATTTCCAAGTGCTTTGGTTTCGTAACTGATTGACTTCGAGTCATAACAAAAATTTGATTTGGTTCTTTTAATACTGGATTCCTGGACAAAGCATCGGCATTCACATTCATTTTACCTGCTTTATAGACAACTTTATAATCATATTCTGCTA
>NW_014333197.1:5490-6088 GCF_000341935.2 Cephus cinctus | reverse complement strand
AGGGTAAATTGGTGACCATAAAGGTACGGGCGAAAATGCTGAACAAAGTTTACTATTGCTAATGCTTCTTTTTCATAAGTATCGAATTTCTGTTCATTTTCCGTTAACGTTCGTGATGCATAAGCTATCGGTCGATCCTTACCAATAGGTCCCTGTGAAAGTATGGCACCTATTGCGTATCCTGATGCATCTGTTGTTAATATAAACGGCTGGGTAAAATTAGGATATTGTAATACTGGTAGATTGCATAATTTTTCTTTTAACATTTCAAATGCCGTCTGTTCCATATCCGTCCAGATAAACGGCACATCATCCTTAAGTAATTTAGACAGAGGCTTAGCTATTTTTGAAAAACCCTCTACGAATCGTCTATAATAACCTGCAAGCCCTAAAAACTGCCTGACATTCTTTACATTCTTTGGAATTGGAAATTCACGTACTGCTTCTAATTTTGAAGGATCCGGTTTCACACCCTTTTCACTGATAAGATGACCGAAGTACGCTACCTCTTTTCTTAAAAATTCACATTTATCAGGTTGTAGTTTCAAATTTGACGTCCTTAATCGTTCCATTAATTTATTGAATTTCTCAGTATGCT
>NW_014333197.1:1727-5129 GCF_000341935.2 Cephus cinctus | reverse complement strand
GATGCTAAGTCAAAAACGGAAAAATATTGAGCTTTACCTAGCTGATCTAAAATTTCTGATATATTCGGTAAGGGATAGGCATCGCCTATTCTTTTATCATTTAGCATTCGAAAATCTAATACCATTCTCCATCTTTTATTTCCTTTTGAGTCTGGTTTCTCTGGTACTATCCACACGGGAGTGTAAGAGAGGTGTGCTAACATTGGCCTTAGGAGGCTTGTTGCACCCTGTGTTTGATTTAGGATTCAACTCAGAGGCATACTTCAGCTTGAGTGAATTGGATAATTCATTAATTTTTGAGGTCTCTACTTTTGGAGCCTTTTCTTTTGAATTAGTATTAGAGGTCTCACCTTTTGAAGCCTGATTTTTGGAATTAGTATTAGAGGTCTCACTTTTTGGAGCCTGATTTTTGGAATTAGTATTAGAGGTCTCACTTTTTGGAGCCTGATTTTTGGAATTAGTATTAGAGGTCTCACTTTTTGGAGCCTGATTTTTGGAATTAGTATTAGAGGTCTCACTTTTTGGAGCCTGATTTTTGGAATTAGTATTAGAGGTCTCACTTTTTGGAGCCTGATTTTTGGAATTAGTATTAGAGGTCTCACTTTTTGGAGCCTGATTTTTGGAATTAGTATTAGAGGTCTCACTTTTTGGAGCCTGATTTTTGGAATTAGTATTAGAGGTCTCACTTTTTGGAGCCTGATTTTTGGAATTAGTATTAGAGGTCTCACTTTTTGGAGCCTGATTTTTGGAATTAGTATTAGAGGTCTCACTTTTTGGAGCCTGATTTTTGGAATTAGTATTAGAGGTCTCACTTTTTGGAGCCTGATTTTTGGAATTAGTATTAGAGGTCTCACTTTTTGGAGCCTGATTTTTGGAATTAGTATTAGAGGTCTCACTTTTTGGAGCCTGATTTTTGGAATTAGTATTAGAGGTCTCACTTTTTGGAGCCTGATTTTTGGAATTAGTATTAGAGGTCTCACTTTTTGGAGCCTGATTTTTGGAATTAGTATTAGAGGTCTCACTTCTTGGAGCCTGATTTTTCTTGGAATTAGTATTAGAGGTCTCACTTTTTGGAGCCTGATTTTTGGAATTAGTATTAGAGGTCTCACTTTTTGGAGCCTGATTTTTGGAATTAGTATTAGAGGTCTCACTTTTTGGAGCCTGATTTTTGGAATTAGTATTAGAGGTCTCACTTTTTGGAGCCTGATTTTTGGAATCATCAATCGCTTCTTCGAAAGCCTGAATTTCTAAAGTCGGAATTTGTATAACTACTTCCTCTTCCCGAGTATTTATAATAGGTAAATAAGCTTTACCTTTTTCATTAGTAACCAAGACATTTCCTAAATATATTCCTTTCCCAGCGTTTAACTTGGGAATATATCCTTCCTTCACATCAGAATTAGCTACTCTTACATAGAACATACCTTTTGTTCTTGCAGGAACTGTAATTGTTTCCCGCGATTCAAATGGAACGATTGCGTTGGGCAATACTAACTGTTGCTGTTTATAATCAATTATAGCGGGTACTTGATTGAAAAATTCATCACCTAAAAGTCCAGATTGTAATATAGGAAAATCATTTGGAACTAGATGGAACACGGCTTCACTACCTAAAATGTTCATTTTAATCCTGCCAAGAGTTTGCACTGCCTCAGGAGTTATTCCTTTCAAATGTAGGATTTCCCCACGATCAACTGGGATTCCATTAATAACAGCACTTTCTTTTATCAGATTTGGTCCAGCTCCAGTGTCAAGTAATAAAGTTACAGGTACAGGGGTTTCCTCAAATATTAGTTTCACCGTTGCACTACTATTTTTGTGATTCAGATTTATAGTGGTTACGCGAGCTATTCCGGAGTTACTTCTTGAATTGAAGTGACTACTGCCGAGTGCTGGTTCTGATATTCAGGGGTTCTCTGTGGTGTACTCTGCCCAGGAGCCCCATTCTTGTTTCCCGAATTTGTTACATGACCATATCTATCATTTGCAAATTGTCTCTGTCTACAAACATCTATTGTGTGTCCTATTCTCTTACAATATCTACAGAAGTCTGGATTTTGATTCCGTGACGCTTCTATTGAAGGTAATGCTCTCATCCCTGAGTCTCTAGTACTTATTTGGTATTGCCTACACGTGGAGGCAGCATGACCTATTTTTTGGCAAAGTTGACATGAAACAGTATTCCGATAAGAATTAGATTGATTTTGCGTTTGTCCTCGTCTATAACGGCAAGTTTCAGCTGAATGGCCTCTGACATTACAGAATTGACAAACAACCATATTTGTGGGTGTCGAGGAAGGCATATTACGTGACCTACAGTTAATAGCACTATGTCCCTGCTTAGAACAAATTTGACAAATTGGGGTATTCATTGACGGGTTTTGTTGGAAATTTAACTACCGACATATATTGGCGACATGTCCTCTTCTCTTGCAAATTTGACAAACAACTTCAGAATTGGAATTATTATTCCCTGGTAGTAATTGATTTGATATATGTATTTGAGATTTGACGACACTTATCAGCAGTGTGTCCTTCCTTCTTACAAATTTGACAAATGAATTTCTGTGGCTGTACTAAATTAACTTTTGATTGCTTTGATGTTTGCTTTGAGGTAGAAGGGATACTTTCTTGTTTCTGAGAGTTCCCTCCACGTAACTCTTCTCGTGTTTCTAGTAGTCTTTCAATGCTTATAGCTTGCGATACCGTTTCATCTATTTCTTCCCTTTTACTTAGTCTTTGCTCTATTTCAGGCTTTAAACCCATAATGAAACAACCTAATAAAGCACCATCAATCTCTATTTTAAACGTTGGTTTTGCCGTTCCACTATTTTCCAACTTATGTACTTCCATAATTTGATTTCCTATATCTTTAATTCTATTTGCGAATGTGATGACGCGCTCATCCTCCTTCTGATATATGTTTCCTAACTCTCCATGAAGTCTATAGATTGATTTGGCAGGCGCAAAAATCCCTTTTAAATATTTAATTAGATCACTGAGTACACTGAATCTCTGACCAGATATAGTTTTCCTAGCTTCACCCGTGATGCGGGCACGTATGATTTTTGTTAAGTTTGCCTCGCTTTCTGAGGGAACCATAGCTCTTGCTTCCTCGCATCCTGCTATGAATTTGCTTAGAGGAATATTTTCACCATCAAACTTAGGAACTACTGCAAGGGCATCCCTCAAGGAAACTAACTGACCATTACTAGACATCTCTTCAAATGGCGAGGGTGACGGTGGTGCTAGTCCTCCTAAAGATTTATTGATAATTCCTATTTCCTCCTGCAATTCCCTATAATATTCTTCAATATTAGAAATCGGTTTAACTAATCTAGGAATTTATATATCAATGTTTTCCGAATCTTTTTCCTCTACGCCTTTTCCTAATTCTTCTTT
>NW_014333197.1:0-705 GCF_000341935.2 Cephus cinctus | reverse complement strand
GCTTAGAGGAATATTTTCACCATCAAACTCAGGAACTACCGCAAGGGCATCCCTCAAGGAAACTAACTGACCGTTACTAGACATCTCTTCAAATGGCGAAGGTGACGGTGGTGCTAGTCCTCCTAAAGATTTATTGATAATTCCTATTTCCTCCTGCAGTTCCCTATAATATTCTTCAATATTAGAAATCGGTTTAACTAATCTAGGAATTTATATATCAATGTTTTCCGAATCTTTTTCCTCTACGCCTTTTCCTAATTCTTCTTTTTTTTTAGCTTCCTCTATTTCTTCCGGACAAGATACTGTATCTCCTCGAGGTAAACTATGCCTTGGCCGAAATGGATCCTGTAAATCTTCTAATTCAAACTCAACGTCTACTGCTTGGGCTTCCGATTGTTCCTGCTCTTTCTTTGACTTTGATCGTGTATTCATACCTCCCTAGTAATCATTAGCAATTGAGATCCCGGACGAGCCCCCAAAAATTTACGTATGTTACGTCCGAACCAGAATGGAGGCTTAGACTGGTGCCTTTACCGAACCGTAATATACTATAACTTTGCCCTGTTTTGAGTCAATGCTTGCGCACTTTACTCGGGATTGGGCCATGCCTCTAATTACCAAGGGAAGGATGAATTGAACTGGATATTTCCTAGGAATGAGTTGAATATTACTAAACAAATGGAAACCATCACCAACTAAACAATT
>NW_014333196.1:95336-99821 GCF_000341935.2 Cephus cinctus | reverse complement strand
TAGAAGGTTCTCGATCGTGCGTAATTCCTAGAATCGAGCGCCAAATTCCTGGAATGTGACGCAAAATTCCCGGAATCGAGCAAAAATTCTTGGAATCAAATTCTTTAAATCTTTTTAAGTCTTTTGTCGCTTATTCCGAATTCGTATTCAATCATTGAACAACATATCGTCAACCCATTTTGTCAAACGTAAGTTACTTTATTTTACATTTAAATAGAAATATATTGTCAAATCTGCTCTTATCCGAACTCAACCTGTTGTACAATTCTCTTCTATCAATCCTCCCTTAAGCCTAAACCAGCGTCTGTCCTCATCCAAGAATTATAAAATTCCTAATTCATAATCAAGTGCACAGTATCGTAAGTAGAGGTTCAGTTTATTCATTTTTATAATAAATTCATATTCTGGATTTGAATTCTAACCACCGTCGGTAACAATTCGTTCTGCACAGTCAGTCTCATGACCATCAACGACACAGGGTGTAAATAACTGGCCGATCTCGGGTAAATTTCCGGAAGGTTAGATCCTAAATAGGCCATCGTGACCATCCTCTTGATGTTGCCTATTGCTTATAAATACTCGCCAGTGATGTGGAGCGTATCTGACTTCCCATTACTACCTTACCGATTGCATGCCATCTTCTGTATAGTAAGCGTTGTAAATATAGTAAATAGGGTGAAGTCTACCGATCCTCCAACTACCACTATACTGATCGGGTGCAATCGTCAATTGGATGTCACACGAGAATAAAAACTGAAAAAAATCGACGTCTTGAAAGATAGGAAGAATGTTTATTTTTAATAATAATGCCAAAAAGTTACTAATATATTATAATAAGAAATTATTATAAAATATAATAAGAAAACTTTCATATGAAATGAAGTCTCTAATTTTTCCGATAAAAAAAAAAGTATTCTTAATATCTCCAAGACGCTGATTTTTGTCAAATTTTTCCCTTATCGCAAGATACTCAATGAAATCAATCTTTTGGTTGAGAATTTATGTACAATGCATTCTTAATACAGTTAACTAGCGATCAATTTGTCGTGTCATGCATAAACTCATCCTATATAATATGCAATAATAAACCTATTAAAAACGATAAACAATTGATCTGCTTCTTCTTATATAAACCGATAGAAATTTTATAGGAAATATTAGATAACGAATCTAAATTTTACGAACCAAAAACACGATTGGATTAGATAGGATTTTTTAAAAATCGTTTTCTATCGTATTTTTTAAGCAGAGCCTCGACGAAAGAAGCGTTTATAAGCGCTTAAGACCACGAGTTATGACGCCATCAATGACGTCATGACGGCGTTCGTGAGCGCTCACATCGCCAAAAGGAACAGAATAAGCAACGCTTACAATCGCTTACAGCGCGTGAGCGTCCAAATGAAACGCAGCCTTACTGTCCAAATTTTTTAGTTCTTCCGCGCGTCGCTACTAGTACAGGGGTGCCCTCCCTCTTTGCCCCTCACGTAACACAAGCTATGACGCGCAAACTATCGTCCATCTCTGTCGCATACCCCTGTACTGCTGGCGCACCTTGTGTCGTAAATTGGAGTTAGTGAATGTGGACACTAAGCGGGACTACCCTATCGACATATAATACTGGACTGCTCACTGTAGCTGCAGAAAGTGTAATCGAGAATAGAAAGAGAGAGCAAATCGTAAGGACCGTGCTGTCCTTCTCTTGGGCAGTGAACCCCGCACAGTAAAATTTATGTTTCATGATGAACTTTATTTATATATTTTATAAGTTTAAGAATTGATTTAATCTTACGTTAATCATAAAATTTAAGGTTATTTTTCCATTTTACTTAGTTGTGAAACCTTATCGTATTGGGCTCAAAATACAGGTCTCACGGTAGCCCACACTTAACACAGCGATCACAATTTTTTTAGTAATATTGAATTTTGATAAACTCAACTACAATAAAGTAATCACGACAATTAAGATTTGACTCACGGAGTGAGTTTTTTGACTCACTTTTGTCTCTAGATGTACGGAGTAATCTTTCACATGGTTCTTATTTTGCATATTACAGTCCTGAACCTCTTCCATCCAGAACCTTTCGACCAATACAAAAATTATAGAAAAGGACAGAACGGTCCTTACGATTTGCTCTCTCTTTCTATTCCCGATTACACTTTCTGCAGCTACAGTGAACAGTCCAGTACTATATGTCGATAAACTACCCCCACCACGTTCGTTGCAAGACCTGTATGTAAGACCGTGGATGAGTACATGTAAAATGTGATTTGACATATTGAAGTCTTCACGCATGCGCACTAGATGCAGTTTATGGAATTTCCTAGATAAAATTTCTTTCATTATTTACGATTAAAGAATCAATTATTTCATATCATCAATTACATATAAAGTACCTACAAACGACCTACAAATGATTGCACATGTGCAAAACTCGATTAGTTTATAAAATATTTGAATGAGGGGCTAACCTAAAGAAAAATTCCCTAGAAGATTAATTTTAATATTATAAAAAAATGATGGACTATCAAACGTCGTGAATGCAATATCAAACACCTACAAACGATCTACAAACGATTGCAAAAAAAATCATTAAAATCCGTTATACATGAGGGGCTAACTACGTGGAACCCTTAAACATGTCAGCCCCGAGAACTTACCTACATCCCATTTCGTACACTCATAAGGAGCGTACGAAATAGCACTATCGACGAACGTTACACTAGATACAAGAAACTACGGGAAGGAACACCTGGACATCCTGTATCTCTAAAAACTGTCACCTAAAATACGAGGAACTATGTGGAAGCACACATATACATACACCCATGCACGCGCGCTCCACATGAATGCTATTAAAAACGTAATAATTCTATACTGTTGTGAAAGCACTCTTATACTAACTGGAAATTCAGTATAAACGGTAGCTTCACGAATAAAGTGTATTTGATTGTGTTGTGTATTCGTAAATTACTAACACCATACAGAGTACAAATAGGTAAAGAAGGCAAAGCAGTCAGCGCTATCTATCGTGTAAAAAATGCGATGGACGTGCGAAGACGACGACGACGACAACGATGACGACGACGAAGACGACGACGGACCTGAAATAAAATCATCTCGCTCGCCATGTGAATACGTCCTGATCCTTTACACTAAACGTATTGAATTTGGTGGCAATCAATTCAGAACCCTTGATTCCTAAAGTGAATGTATCAACAAATTTTTCTCACATACAGCCATTCATAAGATATTTGAGTCGAAACGCAGGTACAAGAGATGCTTCGAGTAAAGAGTCTCCGCGGGCCGTGCCCCGTACGGCGGGTTGCCTGTACTTGGCGCGAGACTCGACCGAGTCTCTTGATATGTCCAAACTCAGTACTGCACTATTGCTTTCCATCTGCACACCTATTCAAGAAGTCTTCCTTTTTTGAAGCTCCCTTCACGATGATAGAACTGGACTCTGCTATCGAAAAACTCAAACGCGGCTCATCTCCAGGCCTTGACAGAATTAACAATGAAATCATTTATAGGTTCCTGTTACGATTGCTAAATCCGGAAAATCAAGCAATCATAAATGAAGTTTGTAATATAAGGGATGATTCGTTGGTTCAGTCTACTTTTACAGCACGTCCACGTGTTAATACAAGGCCTAACGAATTTTATGAATTGGAGTTGTGATAATTTCTCAAGATATGTCTCCGCGGATCTGGAAATATTCTATTTTTAAGTGATTCTTCAGTAGGTAAATCTTTTGGTAAACTTGAAAATTCTATAGGAATCAATTTCCACGGTAAGTATTGAATAGAATTGTTTTGTTCGTTAACTTGATATTCTATCGCGACAAGATCCTTTTGGCTCGTTGGTTTTGTTTGTTTTTGAGTATATGGTTTATTTAATTGTCTGAATATTTTACATAACTGAACTTTTCTACCACTTCGTTTAGGCATAAGTCTGTACTTACTCAGATTTTATATAAGAAGTATATTTGGAATTCCTTCAGTATCCGATCGAATCTCTAGTAGGATGTTCAGCGCAAATCAGTCCTATCCAAGTTCTGATGATGTATGGAATGTTGATCGAAGTTTCGATTTGTATTAATGATTTGGTAGGATAAGGTAGAGGCCCTAGATCCGGCTTCAGTTCTACCTTTTTAGAAATAGTAAGGATGGATAGAGGCCCTATACAACGGCTTCAGTTCTATCCGGGAAGGTTACGAGTAATTGTGAATACTCTGATTTTGGTAACTTGGATAAGTTTTAGAGGTACTTGGTATATCTTGACTTCACTCACGACACACTCGACAATTCTGATGTTGCTCTCTTAATCTCTTTCTAAACATCCCCCAATGCTACTTCTGGCTCCCTTTTTATATCAGTAAAACTACTTCTGATTGGTCAATGTGACTCCCCTTCTTCAAAAATTCTTAATATATCGATTGATAGCTAACCCTTTTCCGATAATCAATATACCAAGTCGTACTCCGT
>NW_014333196.1:93856-95075 GCF_000341935.2 Cephus cinctus | reverse complement strand
TAAAATACAATATTTAATATTGTTCTAAAACTACTTCTGATTGGTCAATGTGACTCCCCTTCTTCAAAATTCTTAATATATCGATTGATAGCTAACCCTTTTCCGATAATCAATATACCAAGTCGTACTCCGTTATTTGAATCTCCTTGAATGTCATCCGAGAAGATTCAGACCTATCCGTTTATTTATCATTGTTCAATATTAACAAGATAAAATACAATATTTAATATTGTTCGTGTAACGTTAATAATATGTTACATTAATGATTATATGATTAAATGATTATAATGTGTAGAAGAAATTAATGTGTTTTGCCATTGATAGTTATAAGGAGTGGAACGTAACACCTCCCCCCTTTAGAACGGAAACTATGCAATTTGCTTAGTTTTCGTCCATATGAACATATATGATCTTAGGTTGTTCATTTGGTTGTTTCCCTGATTCGTTTTTCAAACTCGGATATAATACATTTGTCTGTGTTTGTGTTTGTAGTTGTGTTTGATTTGTCGATTGTTGTTCCATTGAATTAAATTGGGGTGCTGATGGTGATCCTACTTCCAAATTCCCTTTCTCGTTTTCATCTGGGATTTTGGTATTCGCTGTTGATCCTGTCATACCGTCTGTGTATCTGCGTTGTCCCAAATGTAATAGGAAGCTCGTTAAAGAGTCCCAAATTGCTCCGATTAACCATAGGCTCCATCCATATATTGTATGTAGAGCTATTCCATGAAGTGTAGTATCTACAACAAACTTTAGAAATTTCACTACCATCCAGATTCCTAACAATCCTGCACTAAATGTTCCAAACCCGGTAAACCATCCCCAAGTTTTCTTCCATGTATCCTTGACAATAGTATTTATTGTTTCTTCGTCTAAAAGATAAGATATTAACATTCCTTGTTTTTCCATAGTTTGTCCTGTAACTCCTCGAGCTACGTTACTCAAGACTGCAGGTTTCTCAGCAGGAAACATTACATATTTCCTTAATTTTTCCATGTCCTGATCTGAATAAATTCCGCTTGAACCTAGGTCAATACTCTGATATTCCCAAGTGGGTTCTGTATCTGGTTTTAGGATCATTGGTTCAATAGCTCTTTGTGGATTTGGAGTAAATTTATACCAAATATTATTATAATATAATACATAGGTGCTACTATGTCATTACAGTCAATTTCTGTCCCTGTTCTTATTAACATATGAGTTCTTGGTGAGTTCTATG
>NW_014333196.1:91571-93301 GCF_000341935.2 Cephus cinctus | reverse complement strand
ATGTTTTCCACAATTGGTTTGTTAATTGGTAAATCACATGTTCCAACTTGTAATAATGAGACTGTTGTGATATTCAGATTATTTACTTTACAATCATATCCTATTATTTATTGTGATTTTGGTATGAATATTATTGCGATAATTATCATGACTCGTTTTATCTTCCTCATGAACATATCAATAATTGAATCCTATAATAGAAATCTATTTTTAATTGTTGAGACTAACGTAATATATTCTCGCATAGCGTAGTGTAGATATGATAGTGTCCAGACTGTATTAATATCAGTTTCCACATTCTTTTTGAAACGCGAATCTTCTTATCGACTTGTGACTATTGAACTCTTTATTTCCTTTCCCTTCTACCTGTCTATAAAACATTGTACTCCCGCGATTCCTGTTCATTACTTGTTCGACATTGAGTATAACTTGAGTATAACGAAAGCATGTTTAATTTTTTCTTATTCATCTTATCGTTTCTATTGGAACTTCCTACGAGGGAAACTGAGCGTCCTCCGGCAAACGGACAAAATCAGGAAGAAGCTCGCGACTTTGTAAGTATTACGAATTTGTTATCGATATTATTTATTCATTTCGTTTTTACTAATTTTGTTTATTTTCAGGAATTCTTTGACACCCTTCCTAACTATCTAAACGGTCACGAAGAGGTTGTTGACTTGCCAGACGAGTGGCTTCAGCTCCCTGCCCCACAGATGTCCAGGATTCTCAGCCATATTAACATTGGCGAAGTAAGAGGTCCTGGATATTTTTTCTATCCAGGGATAGTGGACTACTTCTGGTTCGTCACTACCGGGATTCGGGTAAGGCCCGCCGTTCCGGTAGCAGAGATTCAGGAGGGAAGGCGACTGTTCCGTCCGCGAGATCCTCCTGCCCCATTGCGGAGACCTCACAACCCTCCTCGGTGAAAGTGGAAATGTGGACAGTTTTTATAGTGATGTTTTTGTGTTTTGGATTTTTATTTCGAAGTTCTTTCATATTCATATTCAAAATTCTAAAACTTTTACAAAATTTAAAAACATCATTTAGTATATTATAATAGTTATTTGAGTATAAGATGTATGGTCTATAGATATAGTATAAATATTTTTTAACAATCATCCTTTATATATTTTCTATTTTTCATTTGTTAACACAAATTATAATCATTTATTTTTAAAATATTTGTTTTCCTTCTTTTATTTTAAGATCCCTATTCCCGACATCAATTTCCTTTAGTTGTTTAATATTGATAAGTAAAATAATGACCTTAAGTCAAATATGTCGTGTGGTGAATCGTCACTATCTTCTAACCATAGATCGTCTAATTCTTTCCTCATGCGTGCTCGATATACTCTTCTTAGTAGCTGTCTTTCTAATCTTAATATTTCCCGTAACTGTTCTCTTAAGTCGAACATTTCCTGGGCTAATTGTTCCCACACTTCTTCTTGTTTAATTAAATCCCAGTGGGAAATTTCTTGAGGGACAAAATATCCCATTGTTTCCTATTAAATAAAATTTCAAAGTTATTTATGACAGTTTGGGAAAGATTTATTTATTTAGTGCGCTTCCTTGATTAGATTTGAATGAACGATTTTGGTTTTCTTTTGAGATATCTTAAGTTTGACATTTCCATTTTCATATACTTCCATAATCTCATATGGCCCTACATATTGATTATCGTATTTCCTTATAACGGTTCCTCTTAACAAAAACACGAATTGTCCAGGAAT
>NW_014333196.1:90974-91505 GCF_000341935.2 Cephus cinctus | reverse complement strand
CTTGCTAATTTTCCATAAATTAGTTCGAATGGAGTGAAACCTGTAGCTTCATGAGTACTGGTATTAGAGGAAAACATAGCCATTTCCAACCATATAATAATGACCTTAAGTCAAATATGTCGTGTGGTGAATCGTCACTATCTTCTAACCATAGATCGTCTAATTCTTTCCTCATGCGTGCTCGATATACTCTTCTTAGTAGCTGTCTTTCTAATCTTAATATTTCCCGTAACTGTTCTCTTAAGTCGAACATTTCCTGGGCTAATTGTTCCCACACTTCTTCTTGTTTAATTAAATCCCAGTGGGAACTTGCTAATTTTCCATAAATTAGTTCGAATGGAGTGAAACCTGTAGCTTCATGAGTACTGGTATTATAGGAAAACATAGCCATTTCCAACCATATATCCCAATTCTCCTTTTCGCTCACATAATGTTTCAGATATTCAGCTAATACGTGATGAGATCTTTCTAAAGATCCATTTGATTGAGGATGAAATGCTGTTGTCTTTAATTTTTTAATTCGGAATCTTG
>NW_014333196.1:90524-90822 GCF_000341935.2 Cephus cinctus | reverse complement strand
ACTGTTCGAGGCGATCCGAATTGACAAATACAATGTTTAATGAAAGCTTCGGCTACCGTCATAGCATCCATTTCTTGTAAAGGTACTGCTATGGAATATTTTGATAGATCGTCTTGCATAGTTAGAACGTAGCAATTCCCTGAGGCAGTGACCGGTAAAGGACCGACGATATCCAATGCTACCTTATCGAAGGTATTCAACGGCGTATCGGTGATAAACATAGGCTGACGTGTTTTGTTTTGTACTAACTTCTTCTTCTGACAGCTAATGCACGATAAAATATAGTTTCGTATATCTT
>NW_014333196.1:55039-87290 GCF_000341935.2 Cephus cinctus | reverse complement strand
GACTCTTTTTCTTCCTTGTTCAGATGATCTAAGCGTAGAAGTTCGAACAATTTTGAACTTCGTTCGTCATCGTCAACTGTGAGTTTATTGACTGCTTTAGATTTTGTTGAATGATTGTGACTTTGATATTTGAATTGATTTTCGGAACTCTTTTGGTTAGGGACTTCTTGGGATTTAACAGATTCAACGGATTCAGCGGATATAGTAGATTCAGTAGATTCAGAGGAATAGTAAGAATTGGTAATTTCTTCAAAGTCCCATAACCTAATTTGTGGAGTTTCAATTTCTATTTCTTCTTCAGAGGTGTTAATGGCATAAATGTAACCGATACCTCTATGATTTGTTATCAGAGCATTCCCGAGATAAACGTCTGGACCACCATCTAACCGAGGCACATATCCAGTAGTAATTTCAGGATTTATTATTCTGATAGGGATTTGGATTTTAGTTCTGGCTGATAGGACTACTGAATTTGGAGGTTCGAAAAGGATTTCTCGTCCTTCGAATTCGAGTCGTTGTTTTTTGAAATTGATTGTTGCTTCATTTTTAGTAAAGAATGGCTCTCCGATGATTCCATCTTGTACTATTGGAAAATCGTCCCTTACAATGTGGAAACTTGTCTTGAATTCTTCCAGATGAACTATGATTTCTCCCTGAGTTTTTACATAGTTTGATGTAATGCCTTTAATATAATATGGTTTGCCGTCTAGTATTGGTGTTCCTGGTTTCACGTATTTCCTCTTAATGATATTTAATTCTGCTCCCGTATCTATCATTATCGTAGACGAACCAATTATTTCAGGGGAAAATAATCTTATTGTTGGAGTTCGGGAGGAGTCTCCTGATCGAATTGTTGCGACTCCTCGTGAATAGCTATTGGGCGTACTGTTTTGGTCTTCTGACCGTCGCCCCTCGGCTGAAGACTTTGCTCGTTTCCCGAAATATTTCCGGATGTGCTAGCCACTGTCCTTTCTTTAAGAGAATTATTGTAAGCTCTTTTCCGGCATTCTTGTATTGTATGTCCAATATTCTTGCAATATTGACAAACTACTTGTTCATTGTTCGAATTTAATGGTGTAGTGGATTTGGTTTTCGTATTTTGGCTGAAGACTTTGCTCGTTTCCCGAAATATTTCCGGAAGTGCTAGCCACTGTCCTCTCTTTAAGAGAATTATTGTAAGCTCTTTTCCGGCATTCTTGTATTGTATGTCCAATATTCTTGCAATATCGACAAACTACTTGTTCATTGTTCGAATTTAATGGTGTAGTGGATTCGGTTTTTATATTTTGGTTATTTTGAAAGCCTACTGAACGTTTTCGTTTATAACAATCTTCTGCTTTATGTCCTAATTTTTTACAAAAGGTACACTCAATGCTAGTGCGAATAGGTGTAACTTTATGTTCCTTTGATTTATTTTGTTTGTTGGTGTTAGATGGGTTTTGTATACCTTTTTTGAGTTGCATGTAATGTTGCGTTTTTTTATCAGCTTGTCTAACGGCTAGAATTGCTTTTGATAACGTATCAAGAGGGGTGTTGGATGGTATTCTAATAAGTATTTCTGGATTTACGTTTTGAATAAATCCTTCTGCTGTTTGTTCATCTATCTTTCTTTTAAGTCTTGCTTCATCTACTAAAATTCCTTTACAAGTTCTGATGATGTATGGAATGTTGATCGAAGTTTCGATTTGTATTAATGATTTGGTAGGATAAGGTAGAGGCCCTAGATCCGGCTTCAGTTCTACCTTTTTGGAAATAGTAAGGATGGATAGAGGCCCTATACAACGGCTTCAGTTCTATCCGGAAAGGTTACGAGTAATTGTGAATACTCTGATTTTGGTAACTTGGATAAGTTTTAGAGGTACTTGGTATATTTTGACTTCACTCACGACACACTCGACAACTCTGATGTTGCACTCTTAGTCTCTTTCTAAAACACCACCCAATACTACTTCTGACTCCCTTTTTATAGCAATAAAACTACTTCCGATTGGTCAATGTGACTCCCCTTCTTCAAAAATTCTTAATATATAGATTGATAGCTAACCCTTTTCCGATAATCAACATACCAAGTCCTACTCCGTTATTTGAATCTCCTTGAATGTTATCCGAGAAGATTCAGGCCTATCCGTTTATTTATCATTGTTCTATTTTAACAAGGTAAAATACAATATTTAATATTATTAGTGTAACGTTAATAATATGTTACATTAATGATTATATAATTAAATGATTATAATGTGTAGAAGAAATTAACGTGTTTTGCCATTTATAATTATAAGGAGTGGAACGTAACAGTACCTTCCAATGTTCGCCTCGCTCTTCTATAAGTCCTCAATGACTTCCTCAAGGATTCCATATTTCCCAAAAGCTGGAATCAGTTCCACCTGTTCTTCATTCCCAAGTCAACCCTTGGCAAATTTCGCCCTATAGCTTTGGGTTCGTGCATGCTCAAACTGTTTGAACGTCTCATCCTTGTTAAACTTTCATGGTGGGTTGAACATAACTCGCTTCTTCCGGTTTCGCAGTTCGGCTTTCGCAAGTCCAAATCCACCATCGATAATTTAGTCCTGCTGTCATCAGAGATTTACAATGGATTCGCTGAAGGCGAATACACAGTCGCGGTTTTCGTCGACATCATGGGATCGTTCGACGAAGTCATTCCTTCCATTCTCATTCATGACCTGTGCTCCATAGGAGTGCCAGAATCTATTGGCAGGTTTATCAATAGTATTATTGCTGAAAGAAACATCTTCTTCAAGATTAACGGTAAATTAGTTGGCCTTAAGACCTCCCACAAGGGCTTACCTCAGGGCCTCGCCCTTAGCCCTATCCTCTTTTCCTTGTATATAAAAGATCTCAATAATCATCTTCATCCACAGTGCACTGCAACGCAATTTGCAGACGATGTCTTGATCATCTCTAGATCCAAGAACTTAGTCGACAGTATTCACCCCGTTCAGTCCAGCGTCAACTCCATTTGTTCATACCTAGAAAGTAAAGGCCTAGTTATATCTCCATCTAAAACTAAATTAGTGATCTTCACCAGGAGGAGACAGGCCTTCCTTGACTGCTCCATTGAGATAGCCGGAAGCCGGGTTCATGCCTCCAATGAGGTCAAACACCTGGGCATAACTTTTGATAGAAAACTGAATTGGAACTCTCATCTTAAAGCTGTCATCAATAAATGCAATAGATCACTAATCATCCTAAAAGGTCTCAGAACAACGTGGTGGGGTGCACATCCTACAAGTCTTCTTATCTTGTACAGAGCGCTAATTAGAAGCGTAATAGAATATAGATGCCAAGCCCTCTTACCCTCAGACAATAACGTCTTCCTGAGGTTGAAAAATATTCAGTATAGCGCCCTCAGGTTAGCCTTAGGACTTAGGATGTCTACTCCAATCCGTATCTTGCTCGCTGAAACCAAAGATTCACCCTTATTCGTCCGCTTCAAACTACTTGCAAAAAAATACGTGTTAAAATGTCTATCACATTCTAACCATCCAGTCATCCCGTTACTTACAAACTTGTTCCACCGCCCGTACAATAGTAAATCATTGAAGATCAGACAAAACTACATCCTCTATAAAGCTTTTTCTTCCGTCCGTAATTTCTCCAACATAATCCACCATATGTATACCTCTTCCCCTTCCATACCACTTTGAGTACGAACTACAAGTCCTTACTCCAAAAATTAGTTTACTGGAAGGTCTCACCATCCAACACTCCAAAGACCCGTCAGAAGAATTCAACAACTGCTTTAACCAATTTCATAACTCATCCCATTGCTTTTATACTAATGGCTCCAAAACTCTGGACGGTCCTCACACCGGCCTTAGCGTCTTCTGTCCTTCACTGGACATACACTTCCAGGGCAAAGTAGATAGTCGCGCCTCCATCTTCTCGGCAGAAGCTCTTGCAATTCTGCATGTGATGAATTTTATCCTTGATAAGAACCTAGCTTCGTCAATCATCTTCTCAGACTCACAAAGCGTTTTAAATGCTCTTCAATCACTTAGATTAGACCAGTCCCACTCTTACATCGTCTATCTCAATAGGGACAAGCTCAAACAAGCCTCACTAAATAACGAATCTATCCGCCTCTTCTGGATCCCGGGTTATTCAAAACTTCAGGGGAATGACAAGGCTGACGCTCTTGCTAAACAAGCTATCTCAGTCGGTAACTTTTTAAATCATAGCCTCCCGTACTACGATTTTATCTCTTTAGCTTCGATGTGGGCATCAGAAGCTTGCCTGTCGTACTACTCCAATCACACTGACGGAAAGAGCCTCTTCTATTTCGAACACTGTTACTCTGAATCCAAATCTCCCTGATTCATAAACACAAAACTTGACCGCCCTTTTATTATAACCTCCAATAGAACTAAATCAAATCACCATTCCCTAGCCGAAAGTCTCTTCCGTAAGAATATTGTTAGCTCTGATCGGTGTCCGTGTGGCGAAGACTCCGAGACGATTGACCATGTCTTACGGCGCTGTCGCCGTTTCTCACACCTCAGACCCAATCTGCTTCTCTCCATCCGCAAAGCCAAATTTCCAATCACTTATTCAATTGCTTCCTATCTAAAACAAGTGCAAATCAAATTACTAAATATCCTATATCGCTTTTTCACTAATGCTAATTTATCTATTTAGATCATATACTTTGTAACGTGGCGTCAGTGGGATGGCCAGTTACATAAAAGCATAGGGGCACGGAGAGCCGTCTCGCCGACAAAAGCCGCAAAGAGAATGCCTATGACGACGGAGGTTCGTGGCAAGGGGAAGCCGGGGAGAGAAACCAGCACCGCCGAGCCCAAAAATCGGGCGGGCTCGGGTAAGATCGGCGCCGCCCGGAGACTGGCGGGCTGTGAGCGCTGAAAAGCGAAGAGCGGCCCGAGGCGAGAGTAAGCGCACGAGTTCGGGTGAACTCAGGATTCTTCGGGAATCCTCGGACCGGGGGGCCCAAAGGGAGCCACTTCGTTGTGAACCGCGGAACGGGAATACCGAAAATCGGCACATAAGGTATCGCGATTTTTCTGGTTTAAGTGTGGTGAGAGTGGGTGAGATTTGCAGGACCTGTTGGTAAATCGGCGGATAAGGTATCGTGATTTTTCTGGTTTGAGTGTGGTGAGAGTGTGTGAGATTTGCAGGACCTGTATGGTGCCTGCATGGGTTCAAAGCCATGGTGGCTTTTCCCCGGACGTGATAAGGAAAATTGGATCTATCGACGACGTCGGCGCTCCTACGGAACTCAGAGTGATAGAGGAAGGAGACGTCCGACGAGGAGGAAAATTACCAACCACCACCTCCCGAGTGGCGAGGAAAAAAGGTACGCTTCACCGGAGGATTCGGTAAGTCCAGTTTAGGCGACCGCCCCGAAGCCATGCAGTCGGGGATGAAGCGCATTCGCCGGTACATCTTCGCACGAGGAGTGGGGGGCTGCGGGCCTCGCCACGTGTCCTGGCGGTTGCAGATTCAAACCGTCCACCGTCAACAGAGATGACCTCCGCGACCGCGTTGTGTATTAGAATTGTATAGAGCCGCGCTCGTATACATCACCCGACTGTACTCGTTTACCTAGGCGAAATAAAGGGCCATTGTTGGAATTAAATCCCACCGTGTTAGTCATTACCAAAGAAGCCGGCTGATTCCTGTAAATACTCGTCGCCCTCACGTTCCCCTCTACCATGCCGGATTAGGAGCTAGCGGGAAGATCCGGTCGAGAAGACTCCCGGAGTTGACGTGCCGCGGATTAGAAATTAAAGGCTCGACGAGTCGGGCTGGTGCAAGGATGCACCTGGCGCCCAAGGGATCCGCGGAATGCCAAGTTAGGGTCGTGGATAGAACGTACACCAGGAAATGCGTTACAACTTTCACAATAGTGTCACAACTGTCCTACCTGTACATCTTTCTATTCTGCTCACGCTTGTCATAAACTTATACCTATTTGCCCAATAGAACAGCACCAATCCCATTTACGCCGCTCCTTCCTGGTAACTCCATTGGCTCCCTTACCTGAAGCTCCCTCTCGAGGGGGTCTGTGAGCCTTCGGCTCTGGTAGAATCCCTCTAATAAGAGTCCGGCCAACGGTGGACCTCTTACTGATTGGATCCGCCATTTTGAGGGCTCTTTCCGGAATAGAATGTGTGTGTGTGAATACGTATATGGGAGGGATTCGCATTGTGTAGTGTGGGTAGTGTTAAGCCCTGTACGGCGGGTTGCCTGTACCTGGCGCGAGACTCGACCGAGTCTCTTGATGGTAAAGATTGATAGTCTAAAAATCGGCGCGCAATGTGATGGCGGCTTCAAACGAGGCCTACACATGGCGTCCCTTCTGGGTACATATTGACCGGACTCTTACCAGAGGGACTCTAGGCTCTGGTCAATTGGAGCGCCGCGGTCACTAGTCACTGCGGCATTCCTCTCTCTGTTCCAGACACAGACTTCTATATACTACTAGACCGCTAGCTTCCAGTATCCTGCCGTTGAAAGAAGTGAGGCAAATTTTTTGAAGTGGTGGGGGCTGGCAGCCATCTTTTGTAGGGAAATTTGTGAGTGGGTTAGTGTATCGGTGTGACACCCGACACTATTCAGTGGGGCAAGTGCGTCACATTGCCATTGGCGCGGGTAGTTAGTGATTATATCCAGCAAAACTCTTCTCTTTTAATATGTAAAAAAGAAAGAAAGAACTTTTACTACTATTTTAGAAATTGTACCGCAAATCGGATACAAAATGTCGATGTCATGCAGCGTGAAAGGTCGCAAATTATTTTACCTATCATTCCGATTTCACGTACACAAATACGTCTGCTCGGAAAACGTGGAAATATCAAAATCACGGAACAAATGATCGGCGTCTCCTATTTACTTTCCCCACCTGGAATACGGAATACCATACAAAAAATGGCGTCCGATCTCCCCTCCACTTTCCCTCACAGCCAGCAAGCGAGCTAGCGGTCTAGTAGTATACAGAAGTCTGTGGCAGAGGGTGACACTCCAAATGGGCTATAGGACCGTGGGCTATAGTAAAGCATAGAATACTTATACAACCTACCGATCAGATGGCGTTATTGCTCGTGCTAACAGTCTAAAGCACGGGAGTGCCGTGTCTCCAATAAGTGGTCTGTGGTCTGTGGTTCTAGACCATCGACATATAGTACTGGACTGCTCATTGCAGCTTCAGAAAGTGTAATCGAGAATAGAAAGAGAGAGCACATCGTAGGAACCGTGCTGTCCTTTTCTATAATTTTTCTATTGGTCGAAAGGTTTCTCGATGGAAGGGGTTCAGGACTGTAATATGCAAAATAAGAACCAGGTGAAAGATTTCTCCGCACATCTAGAATGTATGTACGTTGTTACAGTCGAATCATGGAGACAAAAGCCTCCGTGAGTCAAATCTCAATTGTCGTGATTACTTTATTGTAGTTGAGTTTATCAAAATTCGAAATTACTTAAAAAATGGTGATTCGCTGTCTTAAGTGTGGGCTACCGTGAGACCTGTATTTTGAGCCCAATACGATAAGCTTTCACAACTAAGTAAAATGGAAAAATAACCTAAAATTTTATGATTAACATAAGATTAAACAAATTCTTAAACTTATAGAATATACAAATAAAGTTCATCATGAAACATACATTTTACTGCGCGGGGTTCACTTATTCCTGATTCCGCTCCTGCCCAAGAGAAGGACAGCACGGTTCCTACGATGTGCTCTCTTTTTCTATTCTCGATTACACTTTCTGCACTACAGTGAGCAGTCCAGTACTATATGTCGATGTTCCAGACCATCGGGGGATATTCACCACATACCGTTTATTGGAGACACAGCACTCCCGTGCTTTAGACTGTTAGCACGAGCAGCAACGCCATCTGATCGGTAGGTTGTATAAGTAACGCGATATATATAGGTATACTCCAGTATATACAGGATGTTCCGAAACTACCTGACCCGGTGGGTATGGCGGTGTTCGGGAGGTTTCACTGATCACGGAAAATGACCTTCCTTTTGTCCGGAAGCTCTTAGTTTTTAAATGGGAGCAGGTCAAAGTTGACCAATCATAACGAGGCGTCGAGAGAAACGTAGGATCCTACGAACTCTTGAGTTTTCTTCCCTCGCTTTTGTTTCTCGGTGGCTTCGGGCAGGATGACGTCAGCCGAAGACATGCCTATTGGAAACAAGAAACAAGCCACCGAGAAACAAAAGCGAGGGAAGAAAACTCAGAGTTCGTAGGTGCCTACGTTTCTCTTGACGCCTCCCTCTGATTGGTCAAATTTGACCTGCTCCCATTTAAAAACTATGACCTTCCGGACAAAAAGAAGGTCATTTTCGTGATCAGTGAAGCCTCCCGAACACCGCCATACCCACCGGGTTCGGTAGTTTCGAAACACCCTATATAGATATACAGGGATATATATAGGTATACACATGTATATATAGATATACATGTGTATTTATACTCACCGTTCTATACGCATCGCCCTGAAAGTTTTCCAAGGTATTTTTAAAAGCACCTGTAATTATGAAAATCAGTGTGACCCTCGTAAAACATCCTAAAACGTTGATACGATCAAACGATTGGGTCTCATTTTACCATAATTGCAAGTACCTGAAATAAAATAAATGCATAATTATGTATGGCATAAACAGTTATTTATTGAATAAAAATAAGATCTGTTACTACAGTCGCACTTATAGTAACACTTGCATTAAAATCATTAGCAGATGCAATGATGGTACTACATTTTTCTTTAGTATTGCCTTCGCTGTATGAGGTATATTTGAATAAAAATAAGATCGTCTCATTTTACCATAATTGCAAGTACCTGAAATAAAATAAATGCATAATTATGTATGGCATAAACAGTTATTTATTGAATAAAAATAAGATCTGTTACTACAGTCGCACTTATAGTAACACTTGCATTAAAATCATTAGCAGATGCAATGATGGTACTACATTTTTCTTTAGTATTGCCTTCGCTGTATGAGGTATATAGACTTTCAAGGAAAAATGTAGTTTACATAAATGATCATTTTTATTTAAAAGCTATGAATCGATGTGCCTCACCATGGAGTTGCACATTGCTTCTATTCAGGCCTTCGATAGCTCCAAGTCTTTTGGGAAGCAATGTGATCCCACGTGTAGGCACACCGATGTACAACCAGGAACAACACATCTAAAAGAGGAAATGTCTTTCCTCAAAGGAGACATTATGAAGGTCTAAGGTATAAAAATGGAAGAGAAATTAGAGAAAAGAAAACAGAGTAGAGAAATAAGAATAGAAAAGTAAGAAAGTATGAAATAAGGTTAGTCTGGAAAGATGAGTAGCGTAGCTTTTGTGTGGTTGTCGTAATTTTTGTAAATCGTCGTCAACAAAAGTTCCACTAAGTAAATAGTCTAGATATTGAACACAATCACGCTCAAAGACAAAACTCTGCACTGTAATTCCACTGAACACACTTCAAAATTCACCAGCGTAAATTCGTAGACGCAAAGCCGTTGCCGAATCAGAAAACAGTGACACACAGGGACTTGTTTACAAACAAACTTATTTTCTCCAAGATGGACACTGCGCATGCGCCATCTGATCGGTAGGTTGTATAAGCAGAGATGAGTAGGGAGATTGCCAATGAGCCTGTTTTTGGTGAAGGCAATTTTTCTCTGGTTTCGGCGCGCCACCTTAGCGGAGGGCCCTCGAAGCAGTTCCACGTTTTTGATTGGTCGTTTATATATAGTAATACTACGCATGATAATCTGGAGCTGTGTTTTGGCGCGTCGACGCGCCACCTGAACGAGACTCTCGAACAAGTTCCACGTTTTTGATTGGTCGAATGAATTCGTGTGTTCCTCGAGATCCACGATTTTAAACCGGGTGAACACTCAAATAGGGAGACTTGAATCCACCCTTTCTTACTGCATATTACATAAACCGTAGTAATAAGGTAGTAAATTTTGCCGATGTTAATTCCCTTAATATCCATATGAAGCTTTGTAAATAATAGAGTGACCAAATAAAACTTTAAACAAACCCTCGAACGTTATCAAATTTTTTTTTTTAATCAGACCATGCTGCGACCACGGCACATTAAAACAAAAAATGATATGGAGAAATGTATCTATGTTAGAAATGCAAAAGTGTTAAGCGTTAAGCGAATGAAAGGAGATTTTTTTCCATTGCTGTCAATTTTTCTCTTACATCTTCATGAGAGTCCGTATCACAACCAGAGATGAGTAGGGAGATTGCCAATGAGCCTGTTTTTGGTGAAGGCAATTTTTCTCTGGTTTCGGCGCGCCACCTTAGCGGAGGGCCCTCGAAGCAGTTCCACGTTTTTGATTGGTCGTGTATATATAGTAATACTACGCGTGATAATCTGGAGCTGTGTTTTGGCGCGTCGACGCGCCACCTGAACGAGACTCTCGAACTAGTTCCACGTTTTTGATTGGTCGAATGAACTCGTGTGTTCCTCGAGATCCACGATTTTAAACCGGGTGAACACTCAAATAGGGAGACTTGAATCCACCCTTTCTTACTGCATATTACATAAACCGTAGTAATAAGGTAGTAAATACCCTTAATATCCATATGAAGCTCTGGAAATAATACAGTAAGCAAATAAAACTTAAAAAAAACTCTCGAACATGGGTAACTACAGAAGTATAAGTTTGCTAAACAATATACCACAATGACTCGTAGCACACGTGCTTGGTGCTGCATTAACGTCAGAGAGTCTCGAGTTCGAAACTCACGTCTCAGCCCTTTTATTTTTTTTCTTAATTATCAACTATGCTTATTAGTTCACCTAGTTAACTTAAGATTCATTAAATATATGATTATATTAATCTACAAATATTGTGTTATATTACATCGTATACATCCAATAAATTGGTACATGAATCAGCGAACGTTTCTTCTTCCCGAGAGCCTACCTGTGACAAACACCTATGTTACGCTGTTTCATGTTTTAATAGCATAAATAAGATTTAGACGGATAAAGAAGGCATTACGGAAAATTACCAAAAACAAAAATGCACTTACAAATCTCGGGCATAAAAATAATAATGAGCATATAAAAATGAAGCAATTATTTTCTATAGTGAGATGAAACGAATAATGTATCTGGTTAGGGATTTTTTGTCATTTAATTTTTATCACTCATGGCTACGGAAAGACAACATTTTCAATACATCGAATTATCAGACAATTATGTCGAGGTAGAACATACTGATAGTTCAAAATATTAAAAATAATATTTGTGTAGTTACCCACGTTCGAGAGTTTTTTTTAAGTTTTATTTGCTTACTCTATTATTTCCAGAGCTTCATATGGATATTAAGAGTATTGACTACCTTATTACTACGGTTTATGTAATATCCTGTAAACAAAAGGTTGGATACAAGTCTCCCTATTTGAGTGTTCACCCGGTTTAAAATCGTGGATCTCGAGGAACATACGAATTCATTCGACCAATCAAAAACGTGGAACTAGTTCGAGAGTCTCGTTCAGGTGGCGCGTCGACACGCCAAAACACAGCTCCAGATTATCACGCGTAGTATTACTATATATACACGACCAATCAAAAACGTGGAACTGCTTCGAGGGCCCTCCGCTAAGGTGGCGCGCCGAAACCAGAGAAAAATTGCCTTCACCAAAAACAGGCTCATTGGCAATCTCCCTACTCATCTCTGGTATAAGTATTCTGTGCTTTACTATAGCCCGTTTGGAGTGTCACCCCCCTGATATTCACACCACCGTAAAGTTAGCCGGGCAACTTCGACTTTTCGAATTTCTGTACTTGCACATCGATTATTAGTCATTTGTTATTGATTGTTAGACTAATTAAAACATTTGTTAGATAATAGTTTTTTTGCAATAACAAAAATAAATTTTAGTGTTAAGTTAGCTGAAAAATATTGATTTTATTCACAGTTTTCGTTTCTAAACGGGTGCATTCGATGTGGAATCGTTTGTTAGTCCCGAATAAACTAATAAAAACATTTTTTATATCACGGTTTCACCTAAAGTAGCGAAAAACCGTCTGCCGTCTGGCTGGATAGAATAACATAGAAACTAATTTTAAGTTTGAAATATTGTGCATATGTTATATAAAATAATTTCGGATGAGATTGAAAGAAAGAGCAAAAAATTTGGGACTTTTCGTGTTATTGTTTCAAAATTATGAATTAAAAATAAAGTTGAAATCATAAAATATGCAATTGACACCATTCATTTAACCCTTTTATAGAATTAATTTAACTCGTGACGCCTTGTTGCTGAATCAGCATTTTTGTTTCCTGGCTATATTTTATTAATGAAAAATAAACTTGAAATATTAACACTTACGAGTGTTTGACAATGAGTAAGCCTTATTCTATATTAAGGTAGAACTGGATAGATACGCAAAAATCACAAAAGTTCTTAAAAATTTTATGAAAGATAGCTTGGTAGAAGAATAATGTATGAATTATTTCAGAATTTTTCACCAAATAATTTAGTAGTTATAAATTTTTGAAATTTATAAATTTAACACGGTCGATTATGGGAAAACAGACTCTACGGGCGTTAATAGCTGCAAAACGGATAGAACTAAATCGCTGTAAATTCTGGAAAAATTATATGATGTGGTGTACGATTCGACGATTGATTGTGCAAAGTTTTATATAAATTGCCTTTATTATTCTCGAGAAAATAATTAAGTTAGGGAGGAATATCGCCTTATTATGAATTACTCTGTGCAGACGTGGCAACATTGTAGAAGAGTATCGTGATTATTCTGTCGGTAAAGTAGTGTCTACTGTTACCCACAGAATAAGTGTGAACTAACTGGGTGCTTTCCATTTACATGACTTTTGTGTCGACTTGTGTCAACTCGTGTCGACTCATGTCGACTCTCGAAAACGAATAAATGGAACACAGATACTCTCGTAAACTCACCACTTTAGCAGAGTCTTCCCGAGTCGACTTGTGTTGCCGACACATGGCGACACAAATCAAATGGAAAGCACGTTTGGCGACACAAGTCGACTTGTGTCAACCTGTGCCAGTAAATGGAAAGCACCCGCTGTAGACTGCTGCATTGCCGCGTTTAGCAGTCAATTTGTAAAATAGTAAAAAAAATATTTTAACAATGAATAAGTTACCGATAATTAAACAAATCAGTATATATTAAGTTTTGAGGTTATCAACGATAATAATGATACGATGTGAACGTATTAATTAAATTTAAAGATTGTGGGATATTTTTGTCGAACAGTTGGAACAGTCGTACAGTCACTGACAAAAACTTAAGAGAGTACACCCTAATGTCATTAAATTTGGCTTAAATTATAATTAAAAATAGCAAATTAATAGTTCCAAGTGTCCACTCATTACTAATTTAGCTATTGGTAACACTAAACATGTACTATACGATGGAAATCTATAAATACAAGATTTGCCCATTTTGGACTTATTCTTTGCCAGATGATCCGTCCATTTATACTTTTAGTATGTGCGAGTCTGTGAATCTTGTGGTAAGTTTATTGGAAACAAACTCTGAACCAACAATTATGATTCCAATAAATTTATTCATGATCTACTTATGAAGAATTCCGTATTAATTATAAGCTGTTTAAAACAAAAAAACAACATACATATTTGCCCGACAATCTTCGTACCACATTCCACGTCTTACTCCCGGCGAGCGAGGCGGTAGATAGTTTTTCGCTATTTTAGGCGAAACCGTGACATAATAAACGTCTTTATTAGTATATTAGGGACTAACAAACGATTCTACATCGAATGCACCCGTTTCGAAACAAAAACTGTGAAAAAATAAATATTTTTCGGCTAACTTAACACTAAAATTTATTTTCGTTATTGCAAAAAAACTATTCTCTAACAAATGTTTGAATTAGTCTAACAATCAATAACAAATGACTAACAATCGATGTGCAAGTACAGAAATTCGATAAGTCGAAGTTGCCCGGCTAACTTTACGGAGGTGATATTCACGCCAGACACCCTACTGTGCATACGCAACACATAAGGAAATTGTTCACACATGCATAATATAAACCTGTGGCCGCTTGTAAAAGACGTTTTCCCAACTGGTGCCAACCATATAAAAAAGAAAAAGAAGAAGAAGTTGAACCTGCGTGAAGTTGGCCGGCCAACTTTTATTTTTAAACTTTTTTTTATTCCAATCATTTGATAGTCATAAATAATAAGAATTTTATAGCCATTAGTATTATATTTGCTTACTTTCATATTTGTCAACTCCCATAAACAGTGTGATTGGTGGCTGAACCACTGTAAAATGAAAAGAACATTTCATATATTAACCACACAGTTATTATTATTCCTTAAAAATTTGTTACATCTGTTCTTTACACTACAATCTGCAGGTAAACTATCTCACCATCGCTTAAAAAATAATACACCATTACTGCATGTAATTAGTGCAATCACGTGTTTTCGGATCAACTTCTACCTGCGTGAAGATGGCCGGCCAACTTTTATTTTTTAAACTTTTTTTTTACTCAAATCGTTTGATAGTCTTGTAAAAACGTTTGATAATCAATAGTTTTTTCAGGAAATCAAAATCAAAATCAAAAACTGGTGTGAAGTGGCCGGCACTTTTTTGTTTCTAACCGGATTTTGTTTTTCCAGGGCTCAATCGATGCAAAATCGTTTGATAGTTACAAATTGATTAATAAAAACGTTTGATAGTCCATCGTTTGCAAGAAAAATGAGAAAAATCATATGCGTATCAAGGATCCCAATCGATACGATACAATCGATTCCTCATTCGGTGTATCCATTGACTTAGACAATATAACAAACTTTTTCTACTTCCAATTGTTTGATAGTCGTTCGATAGTGTTTGATAGTCTTGTAAAAACATTTGATAGTCAATAGTTTCTTTCAGATATCAGTGCCGCGATCAGATGCATCCAATGAACAGAGAAACAACGATGCGCTCTCCGCTCTCGGCTTATTTTCGAACACACCTATAGTTCTCCGGTGCACATGAAAAAGCTTCTAAAAATGGACTTATAGCCTTTCCAGGGCTCAATCGATGCGAAATCGTTTGATAGTTACGAATTGACTAATAAAAACGTTTGATAGTCCATCGTTTGCAAGAAAAATGAGAAAAACCATATGCGAATCAAGGCTACACGTAGTTAGCCCCTCATCTATAACGGATTTGAATGATTTTTTGTTTGCAATCGTTTGTAGGTCGTTTGTACGTGTTTGATATTGTATCCACGACGATTGATAGTCCATCATTTATTTATAATATTAAAATTAATTTTCTAGGGAATTTTTCTTTATGTTAGCCCCTCATTCAAATATTTTATAAACTAATCGTGTTTTGCTCATATGCAATCGTTTGTAGGTCGTTTGTAGGTACTTTATATGTCATTGATGATATGAAATGACTGATTCTTTAATCGTAAATAATGAAAGAAATTTTATCTAGGGAATTCCATAAACTGCATCTAGCGCGCATGCGTGAAGACTTCAATATGTCAAATCACATTTTACATGTACTCATCCGTATATTGTTATTAAATATTGCAATCCGAGATATCAGATATTTATTAGTGCTCTTTTGTTAGTTCTGAAATATTTACAATTGTACAGTTTAGTATTTACTATTTTATATTCATGAAATTGATTGGAATTCTCTACCAACATAAGTCAGCTATTACTTAGATTGAAACAATTTTAAAATTTTTTTAATAGTAGTAGGTACTCTTTCTTCTGCTGGTTAGGTGATTGTACAAATTACGTCTGGACACCGGTATCTCTTCTAGCAAAAAAAAGAGCAGAATTCAAGGTGCTTAGGGAGAAATCTAATATCACGCAACATATGAGTTTGGAGATGTTTTTCCTTGTATAAATTATTTTATTAATAAATACTATAAATACATAACTATCCGAGTATACTTTTAAGTACTAGAATAAATTAAATATGTATTTACAATTGTGATGGAGGTAACAGTATTTATGTAGAGATAAAGCCAACGTTCCATTCACGTTAAGCATCCAAAACAGAGTCTATTTTTCAAGAACAATTGATGATACATGTTTATCCGTTGTTAGAGCATCCACTTCTGTAAAAAAATACAAATTATGCATGACACTGTACGCTATGTACATCAAGTTCAATAAATTTATAAGAAAAATTACCTTTTGAATAAGAAAACCGAGAACAGATTACACAGTATTTCCTTCTCTGTAGATAATAACTGCTTTAAACTCTACCTCAATATCACCAGCATTCAGAAGAGATTCAAAATTTCTGCTGACACAATTATCACCATCGTCATTCGTTTGCTGCATTTATCATATAACCTTAAGAGTACTACTCGACCTTTCTTTATAATCATCCACTTAATTAACAATTTAATGAATATGAAATAGTAAATACTAAACTGTACAATTGTAAATATTTCAGAACTAAGAAAAGAGCACTAATAAATATCTGATATCTCGGATTGCAATATTTAATAACAATATACGGATGAGTACATGTAAAATGTGATTTGACATATTGAAGTCTTCACGCATGCGCGCTAGATGCAGTTTATGGAATTCCCTAGATAAAATTTCTTTCATTATTTACGATTAAAGAATCAGTCATTTCATATCATCAATGACATATAAAGTACCTACAAACGACCTACAAACGATTGCATATGAGCAAAACACGATTAGTTTATAAAATATTTGAATGAGGGGCTAACATAAAGAAAAATTCCCTAGAAAATTAATTTTAATATTATAAATAAATGATGGACTATCAATCGTCGTGGATACAATATCAAACACGTACAAACGACCTACAAACGATTGCAAACAAAAAATCATTCAAATCCGTTATAGATGAGGGGCTAACTACGTGTAGCCTTGATTCGCATATGGTTTTTCTCATTTTTCTTGCAAACGATGGACTATCAAACGTTTTTATTAGTCAATTCGTAACTATCAAACGATTTCGCATCGATTGAGCCCTGGAAAGGCTATAAGTCCATTTTTAGAAGCTTTTTCATGTGCACCGGAGAACTATAGGTGTGTTCGAAAATAAGCCGAGAGCGGAGAGCGCATCGTTGTTTCTCTGTTCATTGGATGCATCTGATCGCGGCACTGATATCTGAAAGAAACTATTGACTATCAAATGTTTTTACAAGACTATCAAACACTATCGAACGACTATCAAACAATTGGAAGTAGAAAAAGTTTGTTATATTGTCTAAGTCAATGGATACACCGAATGAGGAATCGATTGTATCGTATCGATTGGGATCCTTGATACGCATATGATTTTTCTCATTTTTCTTGCAAACGATGGACTATCAAACGTTTTTATTAGTCAATTCGTAACTATCAAACGATTTCGCATCGATTGAGCCCTGGAAAGGCTATAAGTCCATTTTTAGAAGCTTTTTCATGTGCACCGGAGAACTATAGGTGTGTTCGAAAATAAGCCGAGAGCGGAGAGCGCATCGTTGTTTCTCTGTTCATTGGATGCATCTGATCGCGGCACTGATATCTGAAAGAAACTATTGACTATCAAATGTTTTTACAAGACTATCAAACACTATCGAACGACTATCAAACAATTGGAAGTAGAAAAAGTTTGTTATATTGTCTAAGTCAATGGATACACCGAATGAGGAATCGATTGTATCGTATCGATTGGGATCCTTGATACGCATATGATTTTTCTCATTTTTCTTGCAAACGATGGACTATCAAACGTTTTTATTAATCAATTTGTAACTATCAAACGATTTTGCATCGATTGAGCCCTGGAAAAACAAAATCCGGTTAGAAACAAAAAAGTGCCGGCCACTTCACACCAGTTTTTGATTTTGATTTTGATTTCCTGAAAAAACTATTGATTATCAAACGTTTTTACAAGACTATCAAACGATTTGAGTAAAAAAAAAGTTTAAAAAATAAAAGTTGGCCGGCCATCTTCACGCAGGTAGAAGTTGATCCGAAAACACGTGATTGCACTAATTACATGCAGTAATGGTGTATTATTTTTTAAGCGATGGTGAGATAGTTTACCTGCAGATTGTAGTGTAAAGAACAGATGTAACAAATTTTTAAGGAATAATAATAACTGTGTGGTTAATATATGAAATGTTCTTTTCATTTTACAGTGGTTCAGCCACCAATCACACTGTTTATGGGAGTTGACAAATATGAAAGTAAGCAAATATAATACTAATGGCTATAAAATTCTTATTATTTATTTAGAGAAATCTAAATATTTCATTAAACAATGTGAAATTATTAATAAATTTTATAATTGTACAAAAGCCTTTTTCTACGTTGTTTATTGCTTCAGACGAAAATCTTATTAAATGGGGATGGCCAGAAGACGTTTGGTTTCATGTGGACAAATATTCATCAGCCCATGTATATTTACGGTTACAACATGTAAGTAATTTATATTTTAAAATGTTCAAAATCTATACATATATTGCATATATAAAACGATAAACATTACTTTTAGGGTCAAACAATAGATGATATACCCAGCACAGTTTTAGAAGATGCTGCACAGCTGGTAAAAGCAAATAGTATTGAAGGGAATAAAATGAATGATATTGATGTGATATATACAATGTGGTCCAATTTAAAGAAAACACAAGGTATGGAAGTTGGGCGGGTTGGTTTTCATAAGGAAAAAGATGTACGTAAAATACATTTGACTAAGCGTGTAAATGCTGTTATCAATCGGCTAAATAAAACGAAGAGATCAGTGGAACAAGTAAATTTAAGACTAGAAAGAGAACAACGAGATAGAAATGAAAGAGAAAATAAGAAACAAATATTAAAAGAACAAAAGGAGCGTGAGAAAACAGAAGAAAAAAAGAAACAAGAAGAAGCTGAGATGAGGTAAAATCTATTGCTATACTATTAACTCTGTTAGACATATAATATGTGATGGTAAACCATTTGTTTGAGAGAATTTGTATTTGAGCTGTCCATGTAACTTATTTTAACTCACTGATCAACCAAGTATTAAATAATTGGGTAAATGTTTTTGTATTATTAAATACAGTTTAACAAATGTATCAGTTCAATTACCTAGATTCAACAAAATCAAATTTTAGTTTATTTCATAATTGGTCAACAAATGTAAATGACGCGTCAAAGCTAGTGACTAAAATTCTGAAGTGTAAAGGTATTAATGGACCCTTTGTAGTGCAGTTTGGAGAAACATGCGACTAAAATATATCACTAATTGGCTGAAACTTTCTTAACAAACAATTTTGATCAATTAAGGGTCTGGTTATTCGAGTTTTTTAACAAGTATAACTAGTTTGTCACAATTTGGGAAAGATCTGTCGTGACTTGATAGCTTCAGTCGAAAATCTTAGAAAACGAGTCTTCTAAATGGTCAAAATAGTTGAATATGAGAATTTTACCCAATCAAGGGTCTCATTTCATGCAACTGCCCTAGGAAGGCTCTCGTTCAAATAATCATACGTGTTGAAGTACTCAGGAACTAGACTTCTCATCATCCAGATTCAAGTTTTCTGACATGTACGACTAGTCTAACGAAACAATGAAGGTGCTGTGAGAGTCATTTTACAATAAAATATTCTACATTAATGGTTATCAAAAAATATGCTTCTCACAATTTCTATAAGAGAAGGTGAGACAGATTCTAATTTAGATATTGAACTTCAGTGTAAACCACGGCCAACGGGATATTCGGTAGGAGAGTTTAGCGTGAATCGTTTTTGCAAGTTAATCGATACAGCCACAAATCAAAGGAAATGATTCATGTAGCCTTGTAAACAAAATTTAAGAATCCATTGTGCATACGCTCCAGTTAGACAAACGTAAAACTAAACAAATATTCAATGGCTATTTCAACTACAAGTTGTATTAGTAAGACTACATGTACAAAAAACAATGTATTCTTAATACAGATAAAAATTTATAACAATGTATTTTTAACAATCACTTTGTTATACGTTTTTTTGAAAACCATTTTTTTATTATTTTTAAAAATTAATATTCATACATTAAACCGATTTCAATATTGCTAAAGCTTTAATTTTATTTTTCAGAAGATTCTCTATGAACTAACTAAATCACATTTTTTGTTTATAGCTTCGTTGATCATTTGATGTTTCTTATTGTACAGTACTACCTTGTTAGAAGCGAATTTCTTCTTCGTTCTGCCTGGCTGAACTTTATTCAAATGCGCGCCAGGCGCACGTAACTGATACGGTCTCTCGTTATAAGCAACAAGCAATTGCCTAAGAAATCTTACGTGTTTAAACACTACATTTTTTCTATTTAAGTTTATACGAGAGATAATTGAGAAAGGTTTTATATGCATATTATTACTGTTGCGTATATACATATATACTTAAGAAGCGAGAGTAAAATCAAAAGGGGATTTAAATTTCGTGTGTATATGTTTTTTCACAAATATTTATAGAATAGATGTAGCGGAATCTTTATTTTTTGTATACTTACCATAATACCGAGCTACGCTGCAGTGTGTGATGCTCACGGGCACCACTCATACCCGCGCCATTCCAGATCTTACCGCACAGTAATGGGTGAACGCTCGAGCGACAAATTTCTTAGAATCCTGTTCCTTTAATCCCCCTAACGTTTTCTTCTAACGAGGTGATTCTGTACATATGCAGTACCATTTTTTGGATAATATATTTTTTAAATCTTGATTTAGTGTATTGCGTGTAAAAATTATTTGGAAAATTAGTTCTCTGAAAAACGTATTAAAGCGATTGTGTATATTGTATTCGTGGTTGTTAATTTTTTTTATATTACATATACGTTTATGGTTGTTCATTTTTATATTTGATTGACTGGATTTAAGAATCCATTGTGCATACGCTCCAGTTAGACAAACGTAGGAGTTTACAACTCCTACATTTGGAAAATCACTATCAATAATCTTCCCATTAGTATAAGTCTAAAAGTTGCTATATCCAAAGATACGTTTGGTACAGTCCCGTCACGTGATCGTAAAAATGATAAAAAGATTAATACAAGTGCAAAGCATGATATCGACGTTAGCAAAGCTAAATTTGAGAAAAATCAATATGCCTCTGACATAAGAAGAAATAATAGATGCGAAATTATTTGTAGTGAAACAACAAAAGCGTTGTTGTTCAGAGGTCATATTTTGTACCATTTTTCCATATAAAAAAACATCACTTATTTCGTTTCAATATCATATAGCTTATTTTACTAGTTTTAAGATTTACTGTGGATCTACCGAAATAGGTTTTTAATCAAATTTATGGTTGATAAATATGTGTTTTTACTATGATGTCACAAAGAATGTTTTTGGCGATAAATTCTCAGTGAAAATGGAGCTAAACAAAAAATCTATTCTGACGGATCTCTAGAGAATCATTTAATGAATAAGATATAGGGTGATCACCAGTGAATGGACAGACTCTAGTAAATGGACAAGTTTACGTAAAGTATATGTGGGTCATTGTACGTCAGATTTAAAACCAAATTTTTTATATTCCTGAAAATTGTTTCCTTTGTTCTTGAGGGGGAAAAAAATAACACGTATTTTATTATTTCAATATGATATGAAGAATTTTCGAAATACCGATTTTTTAATTTATCGACTCCACAAAACCGGTTCTTCTTTAAATGTATCGTGCATCGTCCACCTTTCGATTAAAAGCGAAGCAATGCAGGAAAAAATGTTCAATAGGGTTCACATTAAAGACCAAGTTTTAATGGTCGAAAATTCGGTCGTTTAATAATTTTTATGCAACAATTTCCTTAACAATTTGTATTATTTCAAAAAGGGCATCTTCAAATTAAATAATTTGTTCTGTAATTTGTTATTATAGTACAGAGAATATTGTCTGAAAATTTGAAAATGGACCGTTAAATATTTTTTAAAATAAAATTCATAATATGTGACCGCACTCACGATTCGCGCGCAGGCGAAGCACGGATTTGAACGTGCTTAGACATTTTCGAGTTATCCTACTATCCTTTGATGGGTTTTTCATCTAGTTCAGATGAATGATACTCAGTGAAATGTTAATAGGTTCCAGAGTAACACTGTCGAATCGAGAAATGGTCGTTTACTTTAATTACAATACTGATTACATTTAACTACATATTGCAGAGCGATCAAAGTCTTGTTTATGGTAACATATTGTTGAAAAATGCATTTACAAAACATTAGTGATAATATCTGATTGTAAGAAACATGACTCGGGGGCAGTGTTTGTTTTTCTTAAAGCATTTAACGATTATCTCTTAAACTTTCGTCCAATTATAAAGAATTGTATTTATTTTTCTGATGGAGCTCCTCAACAATTCAAAAATTCGAAACACTATTTAACTATATATTACCATAAACAAGACTTTGATCGCTCTGCAATATGGTATTTTCAAGCTACAGCTCACGGCAAGGGTCCTTCTGATGGAGAGGGTAGAACTTTAAAAAGATAAGCAAAGAAAGCCAGTCTTCAAAGATCTTCCAATGATCAAATAACGACCCCATTGGAGTTCTACGAATGGGTCCACCTCCATTCTACGTTATCCAATATCTCTGTTGCCTACGAAACCGAGAAATTTTACGCTGAAGCAGCTAATTGTTTGAAAAAACGTTTTGTTGATTGTAAAACAATACCAGGTACGCAAAAAATACACTGTGTTGAACCAGTTGGGGATCACGAATTAAAAATAAAAAATTATTCTTGTTGTTCCACTTTCAAAACCGTCAGCTTCTGAGGTTCGCATAAGAAAAAAAAGCAGTTTCTGAAAAAAGATTTTAAACAGTGTAAAATTATTCAATAATATTATTTTCTGTATTATTGTATGTAAATCCGTTTTGTAATTAAAGTAAATGATCATTTTTCGATTTGACAGTATTACTCTGAAACCTTTTAACATTTCTCTGAGTATCATTTATCTGAACTAAGTGAAAAACCCATCAAAGGATAGTGGGATAACTCGAAAATGTCCAAACACACTCGAATCCGTGCTTCGCCCGCGCGCGAATCGTGAGTGCGGTCACATATTATAAATTTTATTTCAAAAAATATTCAACAGTCCACTTTCAAATTTTCAGACAATACTCTCTGTACTACAATAACAAATTACAGAAAAAATTATTTGATTTAAAGATGCCCTTTATGAAATAATACAAATTGTTTAAGAAATTGATGCATAAAGTTTATTAAACGACCGAATTTTTGACCATTAAAACGTGGACTTTAAAGTGAACCCTATTGCACATTTTGCCCTGCAGTGCTTTGCTTTTAGTCGAAAAGTGGACGATGCACGATACATTTAAAGAAGAATCGGTTTTTTGGAGTCAATAAATTAAAAAATCGATATTTCGAAAATTCTTCATATATCGAAATAAAAACAAATACGTGTGATTTTTTTTCCCCTCAAGAACAACGGAAACAATTTTCAGGAAAATTAAAAATTTGGTTTTAAATCTGACGTGGAATGGCCCATATACAATATACATATACCGTGATTTTAACACGGGTGTCCATTCGCTGGAGGCGTGGCGGCTGCACTTTTGTTGCTTAATTGTAAATAATTGTACAACTATTATTTTTGTGTTAGCAGCACATCGTTTCGTCTCAAACTTAGCTATCTCAGCGTTAGTTTCATGCCGTATATATTTCTTAAATCTTGTTTTCATTATTACCCTTACATGACGGAATTGTATTCAGCGAACTTTCTTTAACATTATGCTAACAATAATTGATGAAAAAAAACAAGGGAACAACGAATTTTTCACTGTTATTATTACATGTTCTGAGTACATGCTCGGGGTAGTTCTAGCACGATGAGTCTTTTTCTATTGTTGTTATTATGAGAAAAATATCAGAGTGTGCCCGAATATGTATTCCGAAATGCATAGTCCATTCCAGTTATTCAAGTCTAGTCAATTAATTGTGCTAATTTTCTTATATTAATTTGTTTTTATTACAAAAATGAAAGCGAAACCTTTCAAAAGTTAGATATTTTTTCATACACGTAAATTAATGCCAGTGATAATGCTATGAAAGAGACTAGACTTTTTTTCATTTTTTTTTCAGGAGCTATAATTCATTATTCAACAGCACGAACATGACTTCGAACACGGACAATACAGGTTATGATTCAGATGACTTCATGTGATAAAGTTGAAGTTTCATGTGTGCACCTAGTTAAAAATCTTGTCTAAAATAGGATTCATCCCTATTAGCATTGATATTGAAATGAAAATATAATGCCAGATAAATGATATCAAACTGTTTATTCTTAGTCTTATTTTTAAATGTTTTTGGGGTGTTATTTTTCTGAATATTATGCGAAAATATATTGTCCGTCTACAAGTAAAACATGTTTATTTGACAAATCGTAAACAACTTAATCGTTAGCAAATCATACGTGGCTTTCTATAAAGACACGAAAATATATGCCAAAATAGGAAAACATATTCCAATGCAAAACCATGCATAAGTATACCTTGTAAACAAAATTGGATGCAAAGTGTGACTTGCTGGACCTCATTGTTTTTGATCTATTAAAAAAAAATACATGTCACTCCTGAACCAACTATATGCAAAATTATTGCGACTAATAAATTAGAAAAAAGTTGCAATTATTAATCATTTTGAAACTTGTGCTGAATTGATAAACACAATTTTACTTTTGTTAACGTATGAAAAGATTAAAATAAAACGTTAAAATGTTGCTTCAAACTTTTTACCCATTAAGCATTATCCTCAATTATAACTGATGTAATTATCGATATATTTTTCAAGCAGATTTGCAGTATAATACAAAAATATCATGTGTCATTTTCAATAAATAAAAAACATCTTAATATTTATAACATAACTAATACATTTGTTAATTTAAAATGAATAAACACGTAAATATTTCAGATAAATTCTTTCAATGAAATATACTATGTTTAGCTGTTCACCTTTCTTACAATAAATTTAAATACATATAACTATTGATAAAATATACTTTATGCTAAATATATATTTACTGCCTGTAAAGCATCAACTATCCATGAAGGATACTCCTTTGTTGGATACACTTTTAACATAAACTGTTGAACAAACTGTGGAAATTCGCCTTTCTTTATGCTTTCTCTAATGTTTTGCATTAACCTCATTTGAAATGCAATGTTATGAACGCTTAATAAATGACACCCCACTGTTTCCATCGTTACGATTTGGTGAAGATACGCTCGAGAATATGTTTTACAAGTACTGCAATTACAGAATTCGTCTATCGGTGCTGTATCATTGCCATATTGACCTTGTTTCAAATTGAGTTGACCAGTTAGCACTAAAGCGCATCCAAACCGCTGAAAACAGTAATCATTCATTTTTAAAGCTAGAAGCGATTGTATTTCATAATCGTAGCACGTTGTGATCCATCAATACAACGAATTTGTGATAATAAAAAAGGGAAATAAATCCAATTTTAGAGTCTTGTTAAACGTAATAGCTTTATGATAGGATAAACGTTTTGTAGAGAATATGTTTATAAGTTTTTCAGATTCTTACCGCTGTTCTTGTTGGGAATACGCAGTCAAACATATCCACACCTAATGCACTGCAAACGATTAAATCGACAGCAAATCCTACACCCATTAAATATCTAGGTTTATCCTTTGGAAGTATATTAGTCGAGACATTTACCATTTTCCAAAAATCGTCTTTGCTCTCACCGCCACTGTAAAATTAATTTCATCTTTTATTGTTCTTAACTTTCAGACTGTCGCAAAACCCCCTTTGGGGCTCTCAATATTTTCGAGATTGTGAACCACTGATATCATATCATGCATACATTTTTTTTAAAAAAAGCATTATTTTGTATGAAAAATTAGCAGCAGTCTAAAGGTTAATCAGATGTGGTACACACTAACAAAATACATAATAATATGGCTGGATAAAAGAAGTTAATTTTATTTCTAAAGACAAAACTTCCCCATTTATATAATTTTTGTTCAATAACTGTGGAATACGAGAACTTTATGCAATTGTATTTTTATGTGTCGAACTTTTCTATACCAGTGATATCATAATCGTGAATTGGATATACTAAGAATAATGTTATATATATTGTATATTGAACATTTTTCCATATTCAAATATGACAGTAGCTTGGCTCATTCTAGAGAACTAATTCGTTCTATTTATAATTAGTGCATGCATTCAACGTGCTTTTGGACAGTTTGAAAGTAATGAAGTTTCTAGCCAGCTACACATGACTCTACAAAGTTATAATTGCAAAGTATTCATGTGCATGACTTTGCACTGAATATATTGAATTTTTCTATTTCATCATACATTAGCGTCATTTTATAAAAGCCACATGTGAATAGCTAAGTATTGTATCGCTTGCTTGAATTATCAAAACAGAATGAGCTCATAGACTGACTATATGTTTCATTATAGGTTGATCCAAAGGGCTTTGTTGCAAAGTGCTTTTAATGTTAAATGTTAATATTTCCGCTTTTATATCAAATTATTAAGCGAAGATGAAAACGTACCTTAATCCTCCTATTGCATAACCATTTACTTTTCGCTGTGTTAATTGAAGACCACTTTCTGATCTAAGTTCTGCATTTAAGCCTCCCTGCATAATTGGAAATATACTTTGTTCATTTGGTTTTTGGTGTGTAGAAAGGCATCGATCTAACCATCTTGTAGTTCTAAAATAAGTATACACTTTAATATTTAATTTTATTCTTTTACACTGATACACTGATAGTTTTTTGTACTTACCTATGCATTGCCTCTTCAACTCTTGTACCTGTTGTAGTTGTTTTAATGACATCATCAAGCTGCATTATTATATCAGCACCAATCGTATTTTGAATTTTAATGGAGTATTCAGGTGTCAACATACATTCACTGTCTATAAAAGAAGTAATTGTTATTTTGTTAAAGTATGTAATGATTGGGCATGAGTGTTTTGCTATTTTATTAAATAATGATCTCTTGCACACAAGTTATGTATATGTATAAAAAATATATAATAAAATTTAAAAAATAATGTAATAAATTTCAAAATACCATCATATGGTGATATGAACTTCACACCCTGTTCATTAATTTCAGCAAACTTCAGTAAAGACACCATTTGAAAACCACCAGAGTCAGTCAACAGAGCTCTATCCCAATTCATGAATTTATGTAAACCTCCTGCTTTCTGTAGAATGTCTATACCCTGAAATATTAATAATGACATATTGGTATATATCTATAAAAATATTAATGTTTAATGTTTTATTTCCATTTTTACACACTGGTTTAGTTCCCAGGTGATATGTGTTACCAAGAATTATTTGACAATTTAATTGCTTCAATTGCTCAGGCAATATACCTTTTAAAGTACCCTAGAAATAAATTTAATATGCAATCAATAAATCTGGTGCTGCTAAAGCCAAAACGTATGTGTATAGACATAACTAACCTTAGTTCCTACTGGCATAAAAACCGGTGTATCTACAGTATGATGTGGAACAGTCATTTTACCAACTCTAGCTTTAGTTGTTTGACATTCAGTAATTACTTTAAAAATGAGAGCTGGTCGTTTTTCTGACATCTGAATATTCTGAATTTATGTGAGCAAGATAAGTTTTATACATATATAATTACGAGTTAAGGTTGTTGTTCAGCTCGTTGAACTATATATACAATATACATATATCGCGTGACGTCACAAACGAGGAAACGTATTTTTCGTTTTTCTTCTTCACTTCTACATGATTTATCAAAATCTTTGATAAGCCCGCTTAATTACGACATACGGCTGGCGGCTTTTCTCGATTTAAGTGCGAAAAATTTTTTAATTTCTAGAAAATAATACGTAAAGAAATCATGCATCTCTGACCTGTCAAAATACCCGTTCACTAAGGGTATATTCCGTAATTGAACCACAATTGTGGTTATTAAACTGCAGCCAGTGATATCGATTAATTTTTGTCAGCAGTCGAAATCAATCGATGCAATTGGATGAAAATTAATAACCGCAACCGTGGTTCCATTACGGAATGTGCTCTAAAATACATTTTTCTCGTAATCAGGATACTTATCACAGAGCTTATCATACTTAAGGCCGAAGCACATAAAATTCCATAAGCCATAAGCAGAATGCAGATACATAGCGCATGCGCTCTTCAAAATGTCGAGTTAGCAGTACGCGTGCGCCATGTCTTCTGCATTCTGCTTATGGCTTATGGAATTTTAACCCACATAAAAGTCCATAGGCTATAAGATCATTAGAGGCATAAAGTGGCATCAACAGACTGTAATAAACGCAAACAAGAAGTGAATAGCATCGAAATATTCTACAAAAAATTGGGTAAGTTCAACAAAAAGTTTTAAAACATGAGACATAATTTCAAAATACTGCGTTGCAGAATTGAAAGAATTTATACCATTACTTGTATGTAGTCATCGACATTATAGAAGCTTTTGTTAGATTCAACGTTAGATAGTGAAAATTCTCATGTTTTAAAACTTTTTGTTGAACTTACCCAATTTTTTGTAGAATATTTCGATGCTATTTACTTCTTGTTCGCGTTTATTGCAGTCTGTTGATGCCACTTTATGCCTATAATGGTTCTATGGACTATGGACTTTTATGTGGGTTGAAATTCCATAGGCCGTAAGCAGAATGCAGAAGTCATAGCGCACGCGCACTGCTAACTCGAAATTTGAATGCGCATCTGCATTCTGCTTATGGCTTATGGAATTTTATGTGCTCCGGCCTTTAAGCCGAAAAGAGCCGCCTGTCTATGGATGACACAAAGCAGGTTGATCTAATAATTTTGTCAATAAATTTCTAGCAGATACAAAAAACGACAAATTGAAATGGGCCCGTATTTTACTATCTCCAGAATCCAATAGATGGCGGTAGCTATTCCTTGTTGTTACGAGCCACTCGGTTGGTTGCCGGCTCGCTTCTAGCTGTTATTCCCGTTGCTCGTTCGTTTCACTGCCTAGCGAACAGAAATATGACGCCTGAGATCCGAGAATGAGCGGGATATTAAAACACTAGCCTTTATGTTTTCACCAAACAGCACTGAAGTCTTTTCTTTTATTATTAATAATATGGAATCGTAATAGTGATACACAAATATAAATCTTTCTACGTCCTGAAACTGATTGCACCACCTGGTACAAGGTTAGTCTTATAACTCTTCGTCTGATGTGACCCGATTGAAGGAGTTGAGAAGACTGCCCGCTCAACGTCGTGACTCGAAAATTGTTTCTATTTTTCCCATAGTCTATCTAATAGGAAAAGAGTGGGGAGTAAACGAGGGTAAATAAAGTGAAGCGGGCGTAGAGCGGGTGATCCCGCAGCCCCGATGGTCAAGGGTCGGTTCGAAACCCTGGAGGCCTTTCGTGAGATAAAACAGGCATTTTAACCCTTGGGTTCCTTCACGCGCGCTTCGAGACTTTTTAAGAGTCGTAAAACATTTGGCGAACACTTGAATATGGTTCTATAGGAACAATCTCTGAGCAGGGCTTGTGAAATATTTCTCATTGTCTAAAGGAAAAGTGAAATTCGAAATCTATTCTTAATCTTCGAGTCACGTCATTTTATAGGCATTCGCATGTTCCTATAACAATATGTACTTTTAGAGAGTCTACTAAACCTAGAGGGAACATTGAACTTGGCATTTTAACCGTACGTTAAACAGGTATTTTCTAGAGGCGGATGTGTCCATTACCCTAGGCCTGCCCTCCAGATTTTTACCGTTCTTCGCATTTGCCCATGCTCTCGGGGAAACCAGGGAAAACCCGAGAGAAGAACAGACGCTTGATTAATGAATTATTTCTCTTAATATAATGCTTGTGACTTAAGGCTACTCTATGTTTAAGATATACAGGGTGTTTCGAAACTACCTGACCCGGTGGGTATGGCGGTGTTCGGGAGGCTTCACTGATCACGAAAATGACCTTCTTTTTGTCCGGAAGGTCATAGTTTTTAAATGGAAGCAGGTCAAATTTGACCAATCAGAGGGAGGCGTCAAGAGAAACGTAGGCACCTACGAACCCTGAGTTTTCTTCCCTCGCTTTTGTTTCTCGGTGGCTATGGGCAGACTGAAGCCAGGCGAAGCCATGCCTATTAGGTATCACTCGCTGAGGACAGTCATGCACTAACTGAAAACTGCAATATCCTACGATAATGTAGGAAATATTAAGATCTGTCGCAGTAGGTAAATCCTAAATCTCTCACCTACAAGTATTGCGTAACTTGGTGTGGACGATAAAAGCGTTACATGTATCTACTTTTCTTGCTCAGATCCCATACTATGTCAGCACTAAATACTTTTTATGCTTCTCTAATTTAATTTGACGATTAATGTTATTATTGCAAGACTGAAGCGTATTATGAATTCCCCGATGGAATACCCATTTCTTGAGGAAGGAGTGTTCAGGAAAAGAAGAGTCTATGAAAATATGATGGCAGCGTACGCTGGTACCCAGGTGGTGTCACTCGCTTCTTTTCCTGAACATTCCTCAAGAAATGGGTATTCCATGGGCGCATTCATAATACGCTTCAGTCTTGCAATAATAACATTAATCGTCAAATTAAATTAGAGAAGCATAAAAAGTATTTAGTGCTGACATAGTATGGGATCTGAGCAAGAAAAGTAGATACATGTAACGCTTTTATCGTCCACACCAAGTTACGCAATACTTGTAGGTGAGAGATTTAGGATTTACCTACTGCGACAGATCTTAATATTTCCTACATTATCATAGGATATTGCAGTTTTCAGTTAGTGCATAACTATCCTCAGCGAGTGATACCTAATAGGCATGGCTTCGCCTGGCTTCAGTCTGCCCATAGCCACCGAGAAACAAAAGCGAGGGAAGAAAACTCAGGGTTCGTAGGTGCCTACGTTTCTCTTGACGCCTCCCTCTGATTGGTCAAATTTGACCTGCTTCCATTTAAAAACTATGACCTTCCGGACAAAAAGAAGGTCATTTTCGTGATCAGTGAAGCCTCCCGAACACAGCCATACCCACCGGGTCAGGTAGTTTCGGAACACCCTGTATACATATACTGTAACCTATACATCCTAGGATATTCGTATCGCGGTAATAATAAGATCCCGCTAACCCGAATAACCTTAACACTAAACCTACCAGAGCGGTCAAATGACCGCTTTTGAGACTTTAATCAAAATTGTTAAATTCCAGGTTTTTATTTTTCTTGAACTTACTGCACGACTATGCTAAATTCTGTATTAATTACAATCAACTGGAAAAGACTATAATGTTTATTTCAAAAGCGGTCATTTGACAGCCATCGGTAGAAATAGGTATATATAATATGTCGGTAGGTTTAGTGTTAAATATTAAGTAATAACAATTCGTAGGCATCGCGACGCTCAATTCTTCCGCACCTCTCAGGCCCCTGGCCTACCGTTGACGGGTATATAAACGGCGGCGTTTCGCGACTCGAGCATTCTATCACCTGAGCTAGCTAGGTTACCTTTAGTAAAGTAAACGAGCAAACCGTCTCGGGCAACCAGGCAAACCGTCCCACTTGACCATCATTTCTAGAGGTACTTCTACTCTTGTAATCAAGCAAACCATCTCGGGTAGGGAGCAAACCGTCTCTTCTGCCAGATAGAATGAATCTCTGCATTTCAGTTGGGCCGTCACTTTGATACACTTGATCATTGTGCCGTTTCCGCTACACATGCCATCCTAACTTTATCTAAGGACTTGTACAACTAGCTACTTTGCGAATGAGACTTCTCACCTTGCCAAGATAGCAACGTTGTTTTAGATAGGACCACGTCTACCTGTGATCAGGAGTTCCCTGATGGAAGACTGCTTAACAGCACGACGCTTATATTTTAACGAGTCAACTCTGTAATCAAACGAGAGTAGACGCACCTATTATTTCCGTTCCCGTCAGACATATCGTGTAGGTAAACCGCCTCTTACAATCATATTTATACAATGTACTTTCCGAACACTAATCATTTGTATATCTCATTTATAATCATTTTTACTTTCCGCTTACGTTGATATCTATTCTTTGCTTACTAACATCCAGCATTCTGTAGACTGGACCTGCACTAACCTTTATTGTATTCCGCTGTAGGACAATATATTTTTATTTTGTAATATGTAAAACAAAATCTCACTTTCATTTGTTCCGCCTGATATCTTTCCTAAATTCCTAACAGTCGATTCTGGCTCGAACCCGCCTTTT
>NW_014333196.1:53663-54392 GCF_000341935.2 Cephus cinctus | reverse complement strand
ATAATGTCTATTCCTTTAATTTGACAAGATAGTTCTACCAACGTATTACATTTTCAGTTGTCCTGAAAAGGACCGATTTTGATATACGCATGACCGGGCTTGGATCTCGAAATGCTAATCTGCAACAATTAGATACGTTTTCTATGATAATGATTATCCTGAAACACTAAATATTGTAGAGTACACAACATTTTTATCAGGATGTCGCCTATTAGGATACCTAATTACATATTCTTGCGCTGCTTGTGTTTGCGTGCCATTACATTGAGCTAACACGCAATACATGTCGCAATATTATCTCACACAATAATTACTCATAATGCGATCTTACAGTCGAAACAACATAAATCGAACTGACTGTCTCGGAAATGTGAAGCGAAATAGGTTGTAAGTTGTAAACAAGTTATTCAACCGCAGTAGACTTACTAGTGTTATCATAGAAAATGTATGTAATTGTTGCAGATCAGCATGTCGATATTCAAGCTCGGTCATGCGTATATTAAAATCGGTCCTTTTCAGGACCACTCGAAATGTTATATGTTGGTACAACTATCTTGTCAGATTAAAGCAATAGACATTATAAGAAATAAAGGTTACCTTCTGAAATTCACTGACGTTACAGCAAGCGATTGTATCTTACTCAATTACATGCAGATAAACAGAGACACTACGATGATACTCTTAGTGTTATTGGCCTAGTGCAAGCAGGCCACGTTACAGCAAGCGATT
>NW_014333196.1:44024-53281 GCF_000341935.2 Cephus cinctus | reverse complement strand
ATGAAAAATAAACAGAGACACTACGATGATACTCTTAGTGTTATTGGCCTAGTGCAAGCAGGCCTTGCGGACTGGCTCGCGACGTCATCTACGCTCCGTTTAAACGCGTTCTGATTGGTCGCATTACTGCAACTTCAACCTTGATTATCTCGAAATGTTGATATATGAAATAAAAAATGAAAATACACGTATTCATTAGAATTTGACAAGGAATGCAACGGTGTTACTACAGTGCGTTTCATAATGAACACTCTGTATATACAAAAGTAGGTTTAACGTGTAAAGGCTTATTAATTAAACTGAGGATTTGTGTCTAGGAGATGAGCCGCATGTAAAAGGACATTCTTTTAAATCTACCTAGCTTCCAATGATACACCGTAAGTGGCAGATACGTGTCGAGCGTGCGCTCGTCACATCGCTGTTATGTCCTGGAGCTGGTTACCCACCTTGAAGTTCCTCGCTGATTGGCTGTTCAGGACCGTGAGTTTCGTCAGGGATTCGCTGCTGTATTGACGGTATACTGTATTCTTCGTGTAAAAATCTACGGCGATGAACACGAAGACTCCAAAATCTACGGCGAGGAACACGAAGACTCAAATATCCACATCCAGGAACACCAAGACCCCAAAATCTACGTTCAGGATCACGGAAATCTACAGCAGGAATACTTCGCCTTTCAACTCGTAATAAAAAAATAGCATTGTAATATGTTTTAGCCACCTTGTACGGGTTTGCGTCTGACTGAACGCTTACCTCAAAACAATTGCGAGCCGTGAGTTCGGCGTGAAGCTGCTGCACGAAGCTAAGGCATTCCGCCAATATCAGAAATTTGTCAAAAAATGATAAAATTTCGAACGCAAATATCTCCCTTATTATGTGTGCAATCCGTCAAATTTTCTTTTCATTTCTATTATTTTTTCATGTCTCTACAACTTGTGCATTTCACTTTTTTCAATATCATTTGAAATGGCGAAGATAATTTTTTTTATTTGCGACCGGAAGTTGAGCGAACAATAATAATATGCCCATTCGATGCGCAGTCAAAAAATATTCAATGATAATCACATCACATTTTCGAAATTGTGCACCGTTTTACCGCAAATCTCAAACGTGCATCTCACTGATACACTCTGTATACATATATCGCGTTAGTGTTATAACCCACCGATCACATGGCGTTGCTGCTGGTGCTAACAGTGTAAAGCACGGAAGTGTCGTGTCTCCAATAAATGGTCTGTGACTCGGCCCAGAGATGAGTGGGGAGATGCACAACGCTACGGTTTTAGGCGATACCAAAAGCATGGCGCTAAATCGTAGCGAAGAGTCCGGGAGTAGGATTTCGTGACCATCTCCTCTGTCGATGTTACAGATTTCGCGTAGCCGTGCGGGTCATGATCATCGTTCCAGCCGATATTGCAGTCAGCGAAAATGGATGGATTGCTCGGTGGTGGGGAACAAGTTGCCGCCCCTCACAAACCGTTCTTGACAAACAGGCGGGGCAGCAAGGTCTTCCGTCCAACCGAACCCTAAACATTTGTATTGACGTAATGCGCAAACAAATGTGTATATTCAAATAAATTTCAAAGTTATAAAAAATGCATAGAAATATTGGTTTTCACTCTTTACCTCTTATCATGCCGAAAATGAACATTAAAAAATGAATGGCGAAATTCGTTGGTAAATGAAACGACCGAGAACAGTTCAAAGAGAAATTTTGAAATATCATAGATAAATATCTATAGAAAATTTAATTTAGTATTAAACGAGCATCGTGGCGGAGCCAATAACCTGTCAAGATACAACACTGCTAGTTACGGGTTCGATCCCCCATGAAGAACTCTTTTTTCATCTTTTTTTTTCATTTTACTACAAAAATTATCCAAGGTTCCTCTCTTTTAACCTTTCTAGGTTGCCCAAACTTTATTTTAAGTTTATATAGAATATTTTTAAAAAAAGGTCATCGGGATCGAACCCGTACTGTCTGAATTGCGAGCCGGCACACAAAACGCCGTTTTGGCGTTTTTTTTCTTACAATTTTAATTTATTAATATTGTCAGGAGAAAAATAAAAACTCATTCATGTATTCCGTGATTTCAACACTTATTTATAAACATTTTATCTATGACAGAATCGACTAATATTTTAATCGCCCGCTCGTCTCTCACGACCGGCGAGTTGAGCGGTTGTGTGTTCTCTGTCGCTGTTGCTGTTAATGCTGCTGTAAACTTTATTTTAAGTTTATATATATTTTTTTAAATTTTATCTATGACAGAATCGACTAACATTTTAAATGCCCGCTCGTGCCGCGCGACCTGAGCGATTGCGGATTCTCTCTCGCTGAGGGGTCTGCTATTGCTGTTACTGCTGCCGCTGGTTCTTATAATCTTATAAACACTTTTTTATTTGCAATCCTCAGTTGCAGCGCCCAGTGTAAACTCAATAAGATTTACTATGAGAAAATAATTAGCTCACTTCATTACCTGGAATCAATAATCTTGAGAAGCAAATATGGAAATGAGCATTATCTCTGTCGATAATGTTTCGTCCACGTGGAGAAGGGTGGCGCGAGAGTTCTTAACTGGTGTGCATCTTCATATTATTCTGCTTATATGTAAAGTAAGCGAAACGACAATAGTAAGCAGTTGAATAAACGATGGAATTCTAGAAATACAACTTCAGAAAGAAGTAAAACAAACAGGTGTTTCTGGCGTCTGGCTAGTGCACCTGGTTACGAATCGGGAGGTCTATGGTTCGAGACCCCTTTATGGAGAGCACTTTCTTTTTACAAAAAAAATGTGCTTTTGCAAATGGGATTAACCCGGGATCGAACCCGTAACTAGCAGTGTTGTATCTTGACAGGTTATTGACTCAGCCACGATGCTCGTTTAATTCTAAATTAAATTTTGTATAGATATTTATCTATGATATTTCAAAATTTCTCTTTGAACTGTTCTCGGTCGTTTCATTTACCAACGAATTTCGCCATTCATTTTTTAATGTTCATTTTCGGCATGATAAGAGGTAAAGAGTGAAAACCAATATTTCTATGCATTTTTTATAACTTTGAAATTTATTTGAATATACACATTTGTTTGCGCATTACGTCAATACAAATGTTTAGGGTTCGGTTGGACGGAAGACCTTGCTGCCCCGCCTGTTTGTCAAGAACGGTTTGTGAGGGGCGGCAACATTTTCCCCACCACTGAGCAATCCATTCATTTAACTGAGTGCAATACCGGCTGGAACGATAATCATGACCCGCGCGGCTACGCGAAATCTGTAACATCGACAGAGGCGATGATGACGAAATCCTACTCCTGGACTCGCCGCTACGATTTAGCGCCATGCTTTTGGTATCGCCTAAAACTGGAGCGTTGTGCATCTCCCCACTCATCTCTGTATAGACTGTTAGCACGAGCAGCAACGCTATCTTATCGGTAGGTTATACCACTAATGCGATATACACTACCGGTCAAAAGTTTAGGTTCACTTCGCTTTCTTTGTAACGCTCCCATGACTGCAGTTTGAGAAACATCACATTTAGAAGCAATTTTCCGCGTTGTATAACCTTCTTCGTGTAATGCCACAATGACTGCTCGTGTCTCTACACTCAGCTCTGCTTTTCGACCCATTTCTCTACGATTGACACATAAAATATGTAGTTTTCTTCACATTTCAATATCGCGATGATATTTGTCGAATTACGTCAATTTAAATATAAATTTTTCTTTAACAGTAACGATTTTTAATATGAAGAATGTTCTACTTACCTTTTTGTAAAGAAAAATATGAAAAACAATTGGAAATATAACTTTTGGAAAGAGCTATCAAGCAGTAAGGTGTTACGTGTTATATGCACTAGACGCATCGAGAGAATGCAATCTGTCATAACAAGTTTGTGCTCGATCTACGCGTCTCCCAAACAAGCCAAACTCCCTCCTACACTCTGACCAATAGCGTGTAATCGACTTGTTATAGGTAAGACGCACGTGCTTGACAAAATTCACTGAGTAGCCGACTTAATTGTGTAGAATTCAAAAATAAAGGAAGTGAACTTAAACTTTTGACCGGTAGTGTATCAAGAGACTCGGTCGAGTCTCGCGCCAAGTACAGACAACCGGCTGTACAGGGCGCAGCGCGCCGAGACTCTTTACTCGAGTCAACTCCTTATACCTGTGTTTGGAACGAAATATCTTATGAACCGCTATATATGAGGAAAAGTTATTGATACATTCACTATAGGAATTGAAGGTTCTGAAGCGATTGCCACCAAGTTCAATACGATTAGTGTACGAGATCAGGGCGTATTGAAATGGCGAGCGAGATGATTTTATTTCAGTTCCGTCGTCGTCGTCGTCATCGTCGTCGTCTTCGCACATCCATCGCATTTTTTACACGACAGATGGCGCCGACTGCTTTGCCTTCTTTACCTATTTGTACTCTGGATGGGTTGGTAATCAAGATATTTTAGGTGACAATTTTTAGAGATATGGGATTTCCAGATGCTCCTCTCGATAGTTTTCTGTATCTAAGAGTTGGGCGTGGAAGTCCAAGGTGTCCAGGTGTTCTGGTCCGTAGTGTCTTGTATCTAGATGTCGGGCGTGGAAGTCCAGGGTGTCCAGGTTTTCCGCTCCGTAGTTTCTTGTATGTAGGTGTCAGATGTGAAAGTTCAGAGTGTTCAGGTTTTCCTCTCCGTAGTTTCTTGTATCTAGATATCGGATATCCAGGGTGTTCAGGTGTTACGCTTCGTAGTTTCTTGTATCTAGGTGTTAGATGTGGAAGTTCAGAGTGTTCAAGTGTCCCTCTGCATAATTTTCTGTGTTTAGGTTTCCCGTTCTGAATCGATCGGCACCAAGATCTATACAATTGCTGTACGAGATCAAGGCATATTGAAATAGCAGAGAAGATGATTTTAATTCAGTTCAGTCATCGTCGTCGTCTTCGTACCTCTAACTAAGGTCCTTGACGGTCGGTCATCGTATTGTGGTAAACGCGGATTAGCCGTGTTACGATTTTTGGCTTTGAATTTGTACGGTACGCGAAGTACCCGTTAATATTCTGATTGTACTTCTGTTTTTGTCTTCTTTTGATTTATTTGAATTCTGTTTTCTTTTATAACTAATCACTTTGGTCCTGTACGAAATCGTCGCGCGTCGCGCCGCCGATTTTCTCTAATAAACCGAACCTTTTTATTTTAGATCCGAATAGTGTCCTTTTTATTTAGTGTCCGAATGATTTTGTGTGTCGCGTGATCGTCTGACCCATCCGACCTATTGTTCCGAATCCCGACGCCTCCGCATAGCTGAGTTAGCCAACGTAGGCACGAAAAGACGAATCGTAGAAATTGATACGTGGTTCTCGTTCTGGAACTTGATGCCCAACAATACCTTTGGTATTTCGAGAGTACAATTTGTTAGCCTCTGGGTTGCCTGGAACGCGTAGGAATCGCGTAAAGTTGTGCGCCGGTCGGTCTTGCATTTTCCGGTGAGGTCGATCGCGTAAAAGTACGTCACACTATATATACCCCTCTATACCTATATCCCCCAAAAAACACTTACGTGTAAAAAACTACGCCAAGTACAGGATTGCTGTGAATTCCTCTAACAAAAAGTATTGATATCATATTATTGAGGCCAAGTACATAAGTCACTACATGTTTTCCTATTATATGATCTAGCACTGGCCCATCATTTTAATTTTATTTTCAATATTTCCTATAAAGTTTTCGCTACACTTTTATGTTACTGCTGCTTCCCGTATTTAATTATGATTTAATGGTTATTTAGTGATTATTAAAACTTTAGGTGATTCCTTATCGAGTACTACTTGGCAGGTCCGTGCCAGGAATTCCAAATTACTTACTTTGCAAGTGCTCATAGTATTTTAATGCTGTATGTTTGTTATTAAGCTTTTACCGTGATTATTTTTGACGAGTTATTGTTAATATGCTTTCTATAGAAAATTGGTACTGGTTTTGTACCAAATTTATATCAAGAAATGCACGGACCCGCCAAGTAGTACTCGATAAGGAATCACCTAAAGTTTTATTAATTATTAAATCACCATTAAATCATAATTAAATACGGGAAGCAGCAGTAACATAAAAAAGTAGCGAAAACGTTATAGGAAATATTGAAAATATAATTAAAATGATGGGCCAGTGCTAGATCATATAATAGGAAAACATGTAGTGACTTATGTACTTGGCCTCAAAGATATGATATCAATATTTTTTGTTAGAGGAATTCACAGCAATCCTGTGCTTGGCGTAGTTTTTTACACGTAAGTGTTTTTTGGGGGATATAGGTATAGAGGGGTATATATAGTGTGACGTACTTTTACGCGATCGACCTCACCGGAAAATGCAAGACCGACCGGCGCACAACTTTACGCGATTCCTACGCGTTCCAGGCAACCCAGAGGCTAACAAATTGTACTCTCGAAATACCAAAGGTATTGTTGGGCATCAAGTTCCAGAACGAGAACCACGTATCAATTTCTACGATTCGTCTTTTCGTGCCTACGTTGGCTAACTCAGCTATGCGGAGGCGTCGGGATTCGGAACAATAGGTCGGATGGGTCAGACGATCACGCGACACACAAAATCATTCGGACACTAAATAAAAAGGACACTATTCGGATCTAAAATAAAAAGGTTCGGTTTATTAGAGAAAATCGGCGGCGCGACGCGCGACGATTTCGTACAGGACCAAAGTGATTAGTTATAAAAGAAAACAGAATTCAAATAAATCAAAAGAAGACAAAAACAGAAGTACAATCAGAATATTAACGGGTACTTCGCGTACCGTACAAATTCAAAGCCAAAAATCGTAACACGGCTAATCCGCGTTTACCACAATACGATGACCGACCGTCAAGGACCTGTACGCGTTCTACGCGTTACATAATCAAAAGGTATAAATGCCTGACGGGCGGCACGACAGGAAACAATTGAGAGAACGTACAAATTTCTAATCCAAAAATAATATGTCAAACGAAATGTACACAGTGAACCCTGTCGGTCGACGGACCTTCGTGCCGTGGTCTTATTCGAGGTGAGGGATTGTCCTTCCGCGTGTTCGTTACACGCGCAGTCAAAAATCACGAAACAATCAAAACTCCAGTACCACGATTTACACGAAGTTACGTTGCTCACAAAAACGTCAAATGCAACTCGCTTACCGTGGTGTTCCCTGGTCGCGTAATCCAAGAAAACCAAATCGTCAGCCCAATAGCGCTCAGTGCACTCGCGTACTCACAAATCAAATCAAAACGTCTAACGTCGTCGTGTGTCCAAGCAGGAATCTCATCTTCACGCGCTTTGTCTTCGCGTGAAGGATAGCACCACCTCCCCTTAGGCTAATGGGCGGCGATTCGTCCTGCGGATGAATCCTTCAACTCAAACTTTTCGCCGCGCGCTAGTTTCGAATCTGTCATCGCGACAATTCATAATTTCCATAATTTCTCGTGGACAGTTCATACAAGATCAGGTCCTATGAAGAGTATCAGTCGTTCTCGCGTCAGGGTGCACCAGGCGTCCCTGGATTCCCAACTCGCGGAAATATAATTATGCGCAACTGACGATGGGCGCTATGACATAGGGGTCGGTAGTGGTGCTCATTCGTGTGGCGCTGTGTGCGCCGTTTCCAGTTGTCGTGGTTGAGTACCAGCTGAGTAGAGCGCGTTGTCGTCAAGCTGTCCCGCGTTGCGCGCGTCTCCTGGGTCAGTAGAGCTGCTCGGTGGCGCTGTGTACGCCGCTTCCAGTCGTCGTGGTTGAGTACCAGCGGAGTAGAGCGCGTTGCTGCCGCGTGACGTCAAGCTGTCCCGCGTTGCGCGCGCCTCCTGGGCCAGTAGAGCTGCTGTCCGCAGATAGCGCGACTGTCGACCCTCGCGTGTCGCAGCTCCCTTCCTCCTGGAACTCCAGCTGGCTCTCCCTCTCTCTTTCTCCACGTCTTCACGGGCACGGCGAGCGAGCAACCTATTCGAACTCCGGTAGAGTACACGCAAACAAAAGAGAAATAATGAAATAATCCGTCGTCATTTTAATTAGACCCTTGCGGTCGGTGGACTTTGCTATGGCCTTTAGACCCATATCGCGTTTCGGCGTGATTTTCCGCCGAGGACCAGACGGGTGAAATCCACCACGTCACAATAGATACAGAGATGAGTAGGGAGATTGCCAATGAGCCTGTTTTTGGTGATGGCAATTTTTCTTTGGTTTCGGCGCGCCACCTTAGCGGAGGGCCCTCGAAGCAGTTCACCTTTTTTGATTGGTCGTGTATATATAGTAATACTACGCGTGATAATCTGGAGCTGTGTTGTGGTGCGTCGACGCGCCACCTGAACGAGCCTCTCGAACTAGTTCCACATTTTTGATTGGTCGAATGAATTCGTGTGTTCCTCGAGATCCACGATTTTAAACCGGGTGAACACTCAAATAGGGAGACTTGTATCCACCTTTTTTTTTACAGGGTATTACATAAACCGTTGTAATAAGGTAGTCAATACCCTTAATATCCATATGAAGCTCTGGAAATAATAGAGTAAGCAAATAAAACTTAAAAAAAACTCTCGAACGTGGGTAACTACAGAAATATAAGTTTGCTAAATTATATACCACAATGACTCGATGGCACACGTGCTTGCTGCTGAGTTAACGTCCGATAGCCTCGGGTTCGAAACTGACGTCTTACCTCTCTTTTTTTTTAATTATCAACTATGCTTATTGGTTTACCTAATTAACTGAAGTTTCATGAAATACATGATAATATTAATCTACAAATATTGTATTATATTACATCGTATACATCCAATAATTATTTTTTTTCTTAATTATCAACTATGCTTATTGGTTCACCTAGTTAACTTAAGATTCATTAAATATATGATTATATTAATCTACAAATATTGTATTATATTACATCGTATACATCCAATAAATTGGTACATGAATCAGCGAATGTTTCTTCTTCCCGAGAGCCTACCTGTGACAAACACTTATGGTACGCTGTTTCCTTTTTTAATAGCATAAATAATATTCAGACGGATAAAGAGGGCATTACGAAAAAAATACCAAAAACAAAATTGCAATTATAAATCTCGGGCATAAAATGATGAGCATATAAAAATCAACCAATTATTTTCTATGGTGAAATGAAACAAATAATGTATCTGGTTAGGGATTTTTTGTCATTTAATTTTTATCATTCATGGCTACGGAAAGACAACATTTTTAATACATCGAATTATCAGACAAT
>NW_014333196.1:25623-43493 GCF_000341935.2 Cephus cinctus | reverse complement strand
GGGACATTTTTTACTACTTTTCTATTCGGCTGAATAATATTTAAACTATCGAAAAGTGAAACAGCCTGCCATACGTGCGAGCGTTATCGAATTTTTTTTTTAATCAGACCACGGCACGTTAAAACAAAAAATGAAATGGAGAAATGTATCTATATTAGAAATGCAAAAGCGTTAAGCGGAAACGAGATTTTTCCATTGCTGTCAAATTTTCTCTTACATCTTCATGAGAGTCCATATCGCAACAAGTGAGGTTGCGCATTTCCACCAGCTATGGGTCATCATGTATGAAGAACATGCATTGGGCGCGTTGACAACGATTCTGCTTCGTAATCGTAAGAGAGGAAAACTTTTTTTTTTCTTCATTTCTTTTTTGTTTAATTTTTTTGATCCGGTGTTGCTTGGCTCGCATAGGAGGGCGACGTTAAAAAATAATGCAGTCCTAAGCAAACCAGACGCGAAATAAAATATGTGTAGTTCAAGACATTGCATATGCAGTTTTATAACAAATACTTTATGCAATGACATATGCACCTTGCTAGAGACTTCATTGTTTTCCATTTGTCAAAGAACACATGAAACTCGGGGATGAACTATAGCAATCGTAGAAAAGTAATAGTGAACGGAACCTTTTCAAGAATACATATGCCGCAAACTCATGAAGGCATACAATGTTGCAAGCAAACTGAAAACATTCCCGCAGCTTCTGCTAGCATTTTTCAGTTCTTTCTTCTAGTTTGAGAGCATCAGGTCGCTCTGCGTTTTCAACTATAGAGTGAATGAGTATAAGCATTTCAAGTATGGAACACAAAAATAAGAAAAAGGAAAGGCAGTATGATTTTAAGAGTATAAACAAATTTTTTGTTTCATTTTTTTTCGAAATGGTGGCGTACCCAACAAACCCTCTTGTTCAGAACGGTGTTCTTCGGTCAGACAAATCACTCCTTGGAAGTTTAACCCGAAACAAAAAAAAAACAAATATTTTTCAGTTCTGTATAAGAATAGCTAGAGAAATACGTAGGGAAATTAAACAATAACATGTTTTGTAAAAATGGCGCACGTCTAAAATCAAAGTTCCGATTAGACCTTCTGCAGCTATTCTTATATAGAATTGAAAATTATTTGGATTTTTGTTTCATGTCAAACCTCTAAAAAGTAATTCGTCCAGCCGCAGAACACTGTTATGAACAAGAGGTTTTGTTGAATAAGCTGCGAAGTCACCATTTTGAAAAAAAAAATTGTAGTATACTCTTAAAATCATGTACACTGAGCGTCATTAATGGCGCTTGTTGTTTTTATTTTCAACGAAACCGCTTACCACCAAATTTTATAATTAGGTAATTCGTGACCGCCAAAAAATTTGGCATCGATTCCATACAAAAAAATTTTTTTTTTATAAAAAATAAGACTTTTGGGGCTAACTTCACAATCTAAATTTTATTTTCTATTTTTCAAAAAAATGGGCAACAATCAAAATTTTTAATTAGTCCACCAAAAACCACCATAAAACCAACAATTATTTGGCAACAGAAAAAGTTGAAAAAGTAAATGTTACAATGCTAACTTCACGTAGGTCAATTCCGGCGGGTAGACGGCGCTCCGAAAATCCCAAGCTAGAGTTCCTGTACCTCAGTGAAGTTAGCCGGGCAATTTTAACTTTTTAACTTTTTATCATACCAAATCGATTGGTGGTCGTTTGGTGGTCATTGGTGGCCTAATAAAAACATTTGGTGGTCAGTCATTCTTTTATAATCAAATAATCAAAATTTGACCGTGAAGTTAGCCGAAATTTTTTTTTTTTCAACGAATTAATTTTTTCAGATGCGTAATCATTTGGTGGTAACGAATATTATAACTAAAATGTTTGGTGGTTGTTAGTTTTCGTAAAAAATTAAAAAAACGACTGTAGTGTCCAGCATTGACTGGATACGAGTGTAGGAACACACATTTACGGTCGATAAAACAGATATTTCTACATACCTCCGCTGCACAGCGAGCACCAAAGGCTGTGATTGGCTGAGAAATGGATACAGGGGTATCGTGTCGAAACACATTTTACGTGATAAAACTTATAATTCTAAACCGATTTTGCTCGGCATGGTCCCGTTCGAAGCAGAAACACTAGCCGAGGATTGGTAGTCTAATTAAAACATTTGGTGGTCATCAATTAATGCACAAGGTATGAAGAGTCATACCTCCGCTGCACAGCGAGCACCAAAGGCTGTGATTGGCTGAGAAATGGATACAGGGGTATCGGGTCGAAACACATTTTACGTGATAAAACTTATAATTCTGAACCGATTTTGCTCGGCATGGTCCCGTTCGAGGCAGAAACACTAGCCGACGATTGGTAGTCTAATTAAAACATTTGGTAGTCATCAATTAATGTTACTCCAAAAGCAAGTGCTATACGAAATTTATATAATACTTGGACTCCAAAGTACTCCAAAAACACCCACATAGATTATTGATCTTACCAAACGCCGTAAATGGTGGAACAAGTCAAGCGATAACGAAATGAATGGGTATTAATCCAAAACGGAGCACGAGGTGACACAGTAACGTAAGCGAAAGTCTCAGATTGTTATAAAGAAGACTCCAGAGCGTCAATATCGCCGGAAGTAAAATTCTGAGTACAGCGGAAACATCGCTAAGAAGGTAAACGCTTTTTATTGGTCGAATGCCCCAAATCCATTTCTCAGCCAATCAGAGTGCTCACAGTGCAGCGGAGGTATGATTATTCATACCTCGTGCATTAATTGATGACCACCAAATGTTTTAATTAGACTACCAATCATCAGCTAGCATTCTTGCATTGATTAATTCTTTCGAAGGGAGATTCTGTTCAGAAATATCTGTTTTATCGACTGTAAATGTGTGTTCCTACACCCTGCTGTAAACCATAATATAGATTTGGAAAGGCGCTTACGGCGACACCATGGCGAAATATAGAAACAATCCTTGGTTATTGTATCTCTAAAAATTCCATAATTAAGATTATAAAAAGCGGACGGCTGTCGGCTCGTCAGACGAAGTAGAGAGCTACGAGTGAAGCGTCACTACGGTAACTTAGTCGAAGTACTAACCTCCAGCCCCGTGATTTTGTACTCACCACGTTTACGGTTTATTTCTAATAGTGTATTCAAAAGTAACTTGTTTAGTTTCAAATAAATCTTTTACTTGTTATCGAGAGTTAAGTTCCAACTTTTTACTCGGGCAATGAATCCCAAAGTACCTGACTCCCGAAAACCCTTTCCGGCAGTCGAATCCGTGAATCCTGTATTTGGGCTCACAACAACCCATATCCAGTCAATGCTGGACACTACAGTCATTTTTTTAATTTTTTACGAAAACTAACGATTACCAAACATTTTAATTATGATATTCGTTACCACCAAATGATTACGCATCGATTGAGCACCCGAAAAACTTAATTCGTTGAAAAAAAAAAATTTCATCTAACTTCACGGTCAAATTTTGATTATTTGATTATGAAAGAATGACTGAACACCAAATGTTTTTATTAGGCCACCAATGACCACCAAACGACCACCAATCGATTTGGTATGATAAAAAGTTAAAAAGTTAAAATTGCCCGGCTAACTTCACTGAGGTCGAATGAGGGGCCGCATTGCCGTCTCGCTTACACTCGTGCTGTGCAACAAGGATGCACCGAGCGACGCTCTGGCGTCTCGCTCGCACTGTAGTGCTCTCTGCGTTGCACGCACAGGCAGAGGTACGTCAACAGGCACCACCCAGTTTCCTCTCTTACCTCACTGCACTATGCCAACAAGGTGGACCCATTAATGACGCTCAGTGTACATGATTTTAAGAGTATACTACAATTTTTTTTTTCAAAATGGTGACTTCGCAGCTTATTCAACAAAACCTCTTGTTCATAACAGTGTTCTGCGGCTGGACGAATTACTTTTTAGAGGTTTGACATGAAACAAAAATCCAAATAATTTTCAATTCTATATAAGAATAGCTGCAGAAGGTCTAATCGGAACTTTGATTTTAGACGTGCGCCATTTTTACAAAACATGTTATTGTTTAATTTCCCTACGTATTTCTCTAGCTATTCTTATACAGAACTGAAAAATATTTGTTTTTTTTTTGTTTCGGGTTAAACTTCCAAGGAGTGATTTGTCTGACCGAAGAACACCGTTCTGAACAAGAGGGTTTGTTGGGTACGCCACCATTTCGAAAAAAAATGAAACAAAAAATTTGTTTATACTCTTAAAATCATACTGCCTTTCCTTTTTCTTATTTTTGTGTTCCATACTTGAAATGCTTATACTCATTCACTCTATAGTTAAAAACGCAGAGCGACCTGATGCTCTCAAACTAGAAGAAAGAACTGAAAAATGCTAGCAGAAGCTGCGGGAATGTTTTCAGTTTGCTTGCAACATTGTATGCCTTCATGAGTTTGCGGCATATGTATTCTTGAAAAGGTTCCGTTCACTATTACTTTTCTACGATTGCTATAGTTCATCCCCGAGTTTCATGTGTTCTTTGACAAATGGAAAACAATGAAGTCTCTAGCAAGGTGCATATGTCATTGCATAAAGTATTTGTTATAAAACTGCATATGCAATGTCTTGAACTACACATATTTTATTTCGCGTCTGGTTTGCTTAGGACTGCATTATTTTTGAACTTCGCCCTCCCATGCGAGCCATGCAACACTGGATCAAAAAAAATTAAACAAAAGAAATGAAGAGAAAAAAGTTTTCGTCACTAGACGCGAACTCGGCACCTTACAACTACGAAGCTGAATCATTGCCAATACGCTCAACGCGTGTTCTTCACATATGATAAATCCATAGCTGGTGGAAGTGAGTAGCCTCACTTGTTGCAACACGGACTCTCATGAAGATGTAAGAGAAAAATTGACAGCAATGGAAAAAAATCTCATTTTTATATTTCATTTTTATATGTTCATAATTTTATGCCCAAGATTTATGAGTGCAATTTTGTTTTTGGTAATTTTTCGTAATGCCTTCCTTATCCGTCTGAATATTATTTATGCTATTAAAACATGAAACAGCGTGACATAGGTGTTTGTCACGGGTAGGCTCTCGGGAAGCAGAAACGTTCGCTAATTCATGTACCAATTTATTGCATGTGTACGATGTAATATAATACAATATTTGTTGACTAATATAATCATATATTTAATGAATCTTCAGTTAACTAGGTGAACCAATAAGCATAGTTGATAATTAAAAAAAAAGGGGTTTGAGACTTGAGTTCCGAACTCGGGACTCTCGGAAGTTAATTCAGCACCAAGCACGTGTGCTACCGAGCCATTGTGCTATACAAATTGGAAAATTTATATTTGTGTAGTTACCCACTTTCAAGGGTTTGTTTAAAATTTTATTTGCTCACTCTATTATTTACAAAGCTTCATATGGATATTAAGGGAATTAACATTGGCAGAATTTACTACCTCATTACTACGGTTTATATAATATACAATAAGAAAGGGTGAATACAAGTCTCCCTATTTAAAATCGTGGATCTCGAGGAACACACGAATTCATTCGACCAATCAAAAACGTGGAACTAGTTCGAGAGTCTCATTCAGGTGGCGCGTCGACGCGCCAAAGCAGAGCTCCAGATTCTCACGCGTAGTATTACTATATATACTCGACCAATCAAAAACGTGGAACTGCTTCGAGGGCCCTCCGCTAAGGTGGCGTGCCGAAACCAGAGTAAAATTGAGATCACCAAAAACAGGCCCATTGGCAAGCTCCCTACTCATCTCTGACTCTACATCCAACCCCTGCAGTACAAGTTGGTAGAATTGAGCGGGAACAAGAAGCGTTGCGTATTGTTTTTAGTTTGCCTACATCTTTCAATAGATTTTGTGTGTAAATGAACAAGTAAGTAGAATTGCACATTCTTCTAAAGTATATCATCTAGATTAATAATGTGAAACAGTAAATATTTGTATACTTCGTTATTCATTGTTTCTGTACGTTTCGAAATTAACCTCTTTCCACATAAAGTCAAATGATGAAACAATTTGTTGATATGATTTAGCTAAATTTTGCAATCATTAAACAGTTAGATATATTCCCTGCTTACCTTTATTAGAAATATTAAAGTGGAAGGCAATAGTACCTTTGTATCTTTTTCAATTTCAAATCAACATTTAGCATGGCATTGTGATTTTTTAAATTGATTGATATTTCTTGCTTTTATTGAATGATGTCATCTTTCTGTATTAATATATTGATATTTTTATATGCGTATTTATGAAATTATAAAAATGGAGTACAAATTTTAAATAAAAATCACATTTCTGCTGAATGTAATAGTTACTTTTAGTAATATATACGTACATATTGGTATATTGTTATAATATTTCTTAATTTATTAACTCGTATAACAACTTTAATATTATCTGTGGATAGCAGGCATGTTTAGAATATGTTTAAATTGTAAAACAACAATTCTGTCATAAATATGTAAAGGTTCTGAAGTGTATTAAAACATAGATTATACGATTGGTATAATTTATGCCTTATATTTTAGGGATCAGAATGCAAAGTAGTTACTTATGTAGCTGATTCTCACCCTTTGTCTATAACATTGAGAGAATAAAGACATTATTATTATTGATTATTGTTATTAAATATATTATGGAATTTGGCTAAACTATAGAATATGACACTTTTTTAAAGTTAGCTGTGAATTGTTTGTGTTTTGCATGAAGTTTTTTAAGAAATAGTCCTGTTCTGCAATTTTATCTGAAATTCACATAGGCTTTTAAATATTTTAGCAAGATTACTTCTCAATTAAAAGTATTAAGAAACAAGATTGGTAACTTAAAATAATAAAAAATAATTGTAATTTTTGCTTGAATTATGAAAAATAGTTAATTTTTAGACTGCCAGCAATTTTCATAAAAATAGTGTTTTTTTGTGGCCAAAAACATACATGTGTAGGATTTTCAAATTTGCTCCGAACCTCAGAAGGGACCTTGTATCAGTCTAAAGGTTAAAAACCTTTTAGATGCTAATTAATTATTCAGTTACAATATATTTTGTATTTTCTTAGATCAAAGATATTAGACTTTTATTTACTATTTATTTTTGAGTCCGTGACATAAATAGGAATACTCAATTTTTTGTAAATTCCTTGTATTTAAAAATCCTTTGTAGACATACTTTACAAGTGCTAATTATATTATATCAATTGCATATTAAATCTTTTATAGAAATGGAGCCATTGAAAATTCATTTAGATGCTCTAGAAATGGCTGGGAAGACAGTGGACAAATTTATTATTGCTGACAGTAATTTTCCATCTCTAATTAATCTTATGCGCTATAATGTACAGGGTGAGTATAATATATAGGTAGTATTTCAGTTTCAATCACATCAGAGACAGCATTACCTGCTTCTGTAAATCAAAATTAATTCAGGAACTATTTATTGAATGTGGCCACACTTTCGACTGTATTCAGTGGGGGATCGCTCAAATGTCAGCAGTAACATCTGTAAAGGCTATTATTTCAGAAATAAAATAGTTTATAATGGCAAATGGGAAATAACAAAATCCTTCATAGGTCACACATTTAAAATTATTTTAAACAAGCCTTATTGCAACTAGTGTATGAGTAAGAAGTAGTAAATTGAAAATAATATATAGATGAGACATGTTACACTTATTGTATACCTTTTAGTCTTTAGGTGTAAAATGTGTATTTATGAAATCTCATTTCACTTGCCGTCATTACAATTTTATTAGTATTCGATAATAAATTATTAATATCGTAATAACTATTGTGATGATTAATATAAACTACATTACATGATAATAATATGTCAATATATTGAGGAAGCACGAAAGTATTCTAATGTCGCGCAAATCATGTCCAATAATAGTCGTATATAATTACGCCAAAGAAAACATGGAAGTTGTAAGGTTTAGATAAATCATACATAGATACAAAACGAAGAAACTGTCTGATGGAATTAGTAATTTTAGAATTATTTGATCAAATTCAATCTTTTTTGAGGACGAAATCAGTATCTTACAAATGCATTGAAAAAGGCAACTATGAAGAGTTCTCGCCGTTGCTACGCTACTTTTTAGCTACATGTAGACTTTTTGTAATACTGATTATATTTTACATTTATTTATTTACGCAATAAGATCAAGAAGGAAGCAATATGGGATTTTCTACGGGTACACTTGTTTTGATATACAGAACTAATTATAATGTCGTTTCTCCTTTACATGCATTTATTACAGAAGAATAGTTGAGGACGGGATTAACGAACTTTCATGCCTATGCGAATCAAATGTAAACGAAAATCGTAAATAACAGAACTCTTACACAGATTCTTTCTCAAAGCACAGTTAAAAACACGTTATAGAAAGTTAACAATCATTTTGACACCACTTTTGCAATAATTAATCTAACAATAAAAGAATAATCCGACCCGAAAATTTGTACATGTTTCAAATTCACATAGAAATTTTCAGATTGAATGCTTTCTTCAGTTTTGGTTCAACCCTTCGAAGGCAATAACATCATAGGGTGTAAATAAATCGTGTCATAATAGGCCCGATTTTTTCGTCTTTTTGCGTGATCATTGCCAAATCTTCTATATGGGGTTTCTTGGGGTCGCTGAATACAGATTTTGAGTAAAAATTCCAAACTTGAAAATAGCGGATTTAATATGATGAGAAATATATTTTGTTTTAAATTAGTATATTTCTGCGTTCTAAACAATTTTAGTCGTCAATATGAATTCACTAGATGATGCCGGAGATTCGAAAAAAAAAAGTTATTTCATGCTAACAACATGTCTGTAACCATTCTCAAACAATCTTCTTTTAAAAATGTTATATTATATAAGTTTCAGTTTCATCTTTTTAAGTTTTTCAATTTTGATTCCCACATTTTTATTTAGGATCCAAGAACTTTTATTTAGGACACCCTCTTATTACTGACTTTCATGGAACTCCGCTAATTTATTGAATTTTTCAAAATTTTGACTGCCATATTGGATCAGCCATTTTAAATTTTGAAATTTTTACCCCAAAATAATATATAGCGACTCATAAATTCCCCTAATATCGACATTCTTTAAAATTTGAATTGCATTTTCATCTTGCCATTTTTGGCTCAGTTGGTGCTAATTTTCATACCAGTGAAAGGGTCAATCATTACGAAAATGCTATGTAAATTATTGCTAATTTTGTCTAATGTACCCTCAATTCCCATGGTGACTACCGGTCAGGAACAATGTAGTAATAAACCCGGTGGGAGCACTCGCTATCGTGGGTGACGCCCAGGCGGACGGCCAGATCCTGGTGTCAATAGCGGCCACCTTAGCGCGCCACTGTCTCATCAAGGCCGGGCTTATTACTACATCACCGGGTTTATTATTACATTGTTCGGTCAGGGAAGAGCTGAAAATTCTGGAAATGTCAGGGAACTAAAGTATTGAAAATGGACATGATTATTAACCCGGAAGTAGGTGCGTGGGGTGTCTGAGATACACACCGTAACTTAATGTTTTTTAAATGGAGAAAAATATCGTGAGACCATTCCCGTGTTAAACAAACATATTTGTAACATGTATAAACATGTTTTTGAATACCGATTCGTATATGTCCTATTAGTTTGTATTTTTCATTGTTTTTAGTGGCACCATGGCACCGTGGCACCTCTTAGAGAAAAAAATCGTCAAAATCGTTATTTATTGCTAAACCTGCTATTTATGTTCAGATTGTACTCAAAGGGAAATGAGAGGTCTGAGGTCCCTTTAACCCTTTCGCTTTTGTTTGGATTATCTATTTTTTCGGCGTTTGGACTGAAAGATCTTAAATCATGTGCTCATCAAGTTATATTCAATAAAATTATTAAATCATGATTTTGTACTGATTGACATGTTGAATTTTTGCTAATTATAAATATGTTGTGACGTATTTTATCGCGATCTAGCCTCGCCGGGAGATGTGAGACTGACGAGCGCACAACTTACGAAATTCGTTCGCATCCTAGATAACCCAGGGCTAACCTATGCTGAACACTAACTAAAAAATGCTATTGGGCGCCAGATTCTCGCGAGAGAACCGCGGGAGACGCGAACTCCCGCATGAGTTTCATATCAATTCAAATTCGACTTCCATCGACTGACCCATCTCGCGGAGACGGTGTAGATCTTCGAAACAAGGAGAACTTCCAACAAAAATAACAATTGCTTTTTGGGTCAATAATAACAAGATCGGTTTTTATTCCGTGCGTCAAACTTCTGACGCGACCACGCGTTTACAAAACTTCCAGATTCAAACAATTTGAGAAATAAATAGCGGACCCAATAAGATAGCGACTAAAATAACGAAGTGATTCATAGAGCAAAGTTGTTACGGTAAAAAGTGCCAAAGAGTGGTAATATCTTCATTTATAATCAATGTTATAATAAATTACTTCGAACAAATTTCGCGATCGATTCTGCGCAGTCAAATTCATACAATTCAATAAATACGGTCGTACACTCGAATACAATTTTGAACATCTCAAAATCTGATAAATGCTTTCGAACAATCCGATACAATTTGCAAGAACATACAATCTTAATACATCAGTCAATCCTACAATATAACGCGACACATCAAACACGACCTCAAGGACCATTTCGTGTTTCTCGGCAACACGTCTCTAACTTGAACGCGATATAACGTATTTCGGACATCAAACACTCAATCATGGCCGAGAAAACCAATCATTCGAAGACATTAATACTCAGATCAAATCAGAGTAACGTGAATAAACATGTCCACGATGGGCAACATATTTACGCAAACACAGTCCCTTGCTGGTCATCAGAATCTCGCACCCTGGACGAACGCGATTCTAATTGTGGGAACTTCTCCCCCGTGCCCCCAGGCACAATCAAAACGTACAAAAACGGGGGGTAATATGAGATTTCCATGTTTGCAAAACAACAATCGTGTATCGAAATCTCTACGTCTCTTCATTCCGGAAAATTGGCCCTTTAACGCGGCCACGGACAACGTCCTGATTTTCCTCAGACTCTAACAACCAAAAACCGAAACGGCCCACAAATATGACTCGCGTCGTCGACAATCCAGGCAAGAAGACAAATTAGTCTTCCTTTTCAATCGTAATCGGCAGCACAGGAAACGATCACCCTCTCCCTTATCTGCAATCACTTCTAATTGGTCTTTCGACCCCAATCAGAACTCCCCAATATGGCACCACGTGCCAAAGTTCAAAGTGTGTCTTTGCGACAATTCCTACAACTCGGGAACAGCAATCCTTCAACCCAAAATCTTCGCCACGCGTCAGTTTCAAAGATGTCATTGTGACAATTAATAATTTGCATAACAAATCGTGGACAATTCGTAAGTATCGGTCTGACGACGAGTTTCATTCTTGATCGCGCGAGGGTGCACCAGTCGTCCCTGGATTCCCAACTCGCAGAAATATAATTAGGCAAAACCTGACGGTGGGCGCTAGGCTACAGGGATCGGTAGTGGTACTCAATCGTCGGGCGCTTCGCGTGCCACTCCAGTCGTCGTGGTTGAGTCTCAGGTGGGCAGGGTGCGTTGCTGCTGCGTGACGTCACGTCTGTCCTGCGTTGCGCGCGCCTCCTGAGCCAGTAAAGCTGTTATCCAGAGATAGCGCGAGTGTCGACCCTCGCGCGTCGCAGGCCCCTCCTCCTGCAACTCCAGCTGGCTCTTCCCTCTCTCTCCGCGTCGATGCACCTTCTCGGGCACGGCGAGCGAGCTAACTATTTGAACTCCGGCAGAGAACACAGAACAAAAAAGAAAATAATAAAATATCGTTTCATACGCTTTAATAGGCCCTTGCGTTCGGTGGATCCTGTCTGGTTTTTTATCGGGGTCTTATGCCACTCTCGCGATACGGCGTGATTCCTGCCGAGAACGCGACGGGTACAATCCATCACGTCACAGCAGCCTTCCCCTAGTCGGGAACTCACGCGGTAAATGATTCAGAGCGATCATCGAAAATCATGTTGCTGTCGCGCCACTCGAATCTACCGCGAGTCCAGGCATGTCAATCCACCGTCCGGCCGAGTTCTTCGGCCCCGATTAGAGCGATTTAGTCATCTTCTTTCTCTTCTCATTGGGACCACCACCAGACACACCAGGGTAATCAGCACAATACAAATGGCTAAACTTAATGGATTTATTACATCCCGCGTAGCTTAGCGCGGGTTATACATCATTATTGTCGGGCTCATGCTCGCGAGACATAGGATTGTGGCATGCAATCAGGTCCTTGACATGGTATCTACCGGCCAGTCTGCCCTTTTCGTCTTCGAGCTCATAAATAACTGGAAAGATACTTCTTCTAATTCGATATCGTTCAGTCGTCTACTCCTTTGCCAGTTTCGACGTAAAACTTTTCGCGGTGGAGGACAGAACGCGTACTTTCCGACGAACGAAATCGGCTTCGACGAATCGCACATCACGATGATGACGATCTTAATAACGCGCCTGCCTTTCGAATGCTTTACTGAGGTTATCGGTAACTAAATCGTAAAATTCCGATAGCCGTTCTAAATGCGCTTTCCACTTGTCGGTGTTCGGGACTGGGATTTCAACCTCTCCGTTCAAGTAGCCGCCACTGATCCTTAGGCGTACGTGGTGGATGCTCGAAATTCAAGAAAGCGGGGGATACGTGCAAGGAACTGTGCGTGTGATACGATGGCGTGGTCGCGTGGTAAATTCCGGAGATTCGTGCGACCTCTTCTATTGTTCGATTGACAAATTCGATTCCATTGTCAGTCAGTAGGACTTCAGTCGTTCCCCATCGACATACGATTTTATCCCCGAAGTGCGTGACAATCGATTTTCTATCAGCCTTCCTGCGAGGACATCCATTTAGTGAAGAAATCTTGAAACACAAGTACGCGTGTCCCGACTTACTCAGGGGAAACGGTCCTATAATATCCGCGGCCACAACAGTCCAGGGTGTTTCAACGATGCGTTGACTCATTAACCCTGCGGGTACTTGCTGCGAGACTTTACTCGTCTTGCACACCTCGCACTTTCGGACATATTGTTCCACGTCTTCGTGTATTCCTGGCCAATAGTAGTCTAATGCTACCCGATCATACATATTTTCGACTCCTTGGTGGCCTGCCTGCGGATCATCGTTGTTTTCCCGCAGAATACCCTCACGCGACGATTTCGTGGGTACTAATTTCCATACGTCCAAATCCTGAGTCACTCGATTCACTAACTCTTTTAGTCTGAATTGATACAAGCAATAGTTTTCTACCCTCCAGCCCTTTCATTTAGCTAGATTTTTGGCTACGTCGGTCTTTCGTCGCGAATACCATTCGTCAGTCACCTCGGCTATCGACATGCTTAGGACTGCCTCATGCGCGTATCCTTCTACTTCCGATAGTTCATCCTCGGGATCTTCTTCGTACATTTGTGACAACGCGTCCGTCACGAAGCGATCCTTTACGGTGGGTGATCTCACAGTGATAGCCTTGCCATTTTAAGGCCCATCCTCCTAAGTGACCTGCCGGACTCTTCAAGTTATTTAACCACTTCAAACTACTGTGATCTATAACAATCACGAAATGGTATCCCTCAATATATCTTCGAAAATGCTCGACGGCCCACATTATCGCAAGGCATTCCTTTTCAGTTACCGTATTTAGCCTTCTTGCTAGTGAGGGTCGTGAGAGGTTCTGCAACTGCTGCAAAATTTTCTACGAATCGTCGGTACCACGACGCCATACCCAGAAAACGTCTTAGCTGACGGATATTTTGTGGCGGTGGATATTCGACTACCGGTGCCACTTTTGAAGAGTCTACGCTTAACCCCTTCCCGTTCACTATTAGTCCAAGGTACTGTACCTCGTTACGACAGAATTCGCATTTCTCCGGGTTTATCTACAATTTCGCGTCCTTCAGTCGATTAAGGACCTTTTCTAGCCATACTAGATGTTCGTCGCAGGTCTTGGGCGCAATGATAATTTCATTCAGATACGCGAACGCGTTTGTACCCATCTCCGGACTGATGATTTTATCCGCGAGACGTTGAAAATTCGGCAGTGCTCCCGAGAGCCCAAATAGCATCCCGATATAATGGAAGAGTCCTCTTCCTGGTACCAGGAATGCGGTATACTTCCGACTCCCGGGATCTAAAGCTACCTAATGGTAAGCTTGTTTTAGATCAATCGTGGAGATATAGTGCGCCGACCGTAATTGATCGAGTATACCCGTCAAATTTGGCAAGGGATATGTGTCTTTCTTCGCGACTTCATTCAATTTTCCAAAATCGAAACATATTCGATACGATCATAAGATGTTATTGCCTGACCTTCATGAACATCAGATTCTGCATTTTTAACAGTATTAAAGAGATTTTTCTTAATGGTAGCTGGACCCCTTGGTAACCTCCTTATGTGTCACTTGAGGATAGAGATTTTATTTTTTTGTCACCTTATACACTTCACCTTATACATTTTTCGTTTGTGAATAGTCCGCTATCGTACATTTTGGACCACTAAGCCTTTTTCCCTCTCTCGTTACCAAAGTTTTCGCGGAGCTTTGGTCGCTGATAGGGTATCGCAAATAAAGCGCCCTATAGTACAAGATGTCATAGGAAATTTATAAGCAAACCCCGCGTGTTCAAAACGATCTTCGATTTCTTCCCGTGCACGCTGTGATCTTCAAAACCCGGGTAGCGCGCTGCCAACCTAACGAGGTTAATGACAACCTCATGTAGACTTTCCGTCGTCCCTAGCTGTGGGCTTTACGGCCGCGAATTTGCTTTAGCGTTTTCGCGCACAACCAAGTTCAGCTTATCGAAATCTTTCACGCCCTTTAGTTGAAAGTATTCCCGATGCCACTTTGCTTTCTTCGCGCTTCCCGTTACACATTTTACTTTCTAGTACAGAGATATTTCGATTAGTCAACACTGCAGCAACGCGTCACTTCTCTTCTATCCTCGTTTCTATTTCATAACTGTCCGGTTAACCGAGACTTACCCCGTCAGACAAGGTACGCTTTGTCAGTGATACCTTGATCGATATAATAATTCAAATAATATTTTAGTAACTAGCATGTCCCGACTGAAGGGGTTCACATGGATTTTCTAAACAATATAACTTTCGTAATTCAAAACCATAAAACGCACGTAAATTTTACTATAACGAGATGGAGCTTTCTTTAACCTTCTTATATGTAATATTAAGGGATCCAAAATTTCTTCAGAATTAATATTCAATTTAATAGAGAGCACCGTGTGTTTTAGTTTATCTAACAACTTTATATCAATCGTACCCCGCGCAGAAATTACGCTCGGGATCCGACCGGATACCGGATACCGGCTACCGGCTACCATCCACAGCTTCAGGCCGGGATCGAATCAGGTATCTCGGCAGATTCCAAAATGGAATGTAATGATGGCAAGTTGGATTCTAGTCAGAATACCTCAAAAATGATCTTATAGGGACTCCAGAACGATTCCATTTCGTATTTCATAGGAACTCCAAATCAAGCGACTCGGTCGAATCTCGCGCCAAGTACAGGCAACCCGCCGCACGGGGCACGGCCCGCCGAGACTCTTTACTCGAAGCATCTCTTGTACCTGTGTTGCGACTCAAATATCTTATGAACGGCTATATGTGAGAAAAATTTTAAGATGTAGAAGTCCAGGGTGTCCAGGTGTTCCGCTACGTAGTTTCCTGCATCGAGGTGTCAGACGTGGAACTTCAGGGTGTTCAGGTGTTCCGCTCCGTAGTTTCTTGTATTTAGGTGTTAGATGTGGAAGTTCAGGATGTCCAGGTGTTCCGCTCCGTAGTTTCTTGTATCTCGGTACTGGATGTAGAAGTCCAGGCTGTTCAGGTGTTCCGCTACGTAGTTTCCTGCATCTAGGTGTCGGACGTAGAAGTCCAGAAAAGTGTGCAACGAGCGCCGCTTTGGCGCTTCGCTTAAATTGTGGAAGTTCAGGATGTCCAGGTGTTCCGCTCCGTAGTTTCTTGTATCTCGGTACTGGATGTAGAAGTCCAGGCTGTTCAGGTGTTCCGCTACGTAGTTTCCTGCATCTAGGTGTCGGACGTAGAAGTCCAGAAAAGTGTGCAACGAGCGCCGCTTTGGCGCTTCGCTTAAATTATAGTATCCTCTCTGATGTTTGCACGGCCTGAGGTACGTAAATAATCCAGCACACTCTTCTCTCTTACGTTTACCACACGGCTTCTACAAGCTGCACACCTCTAACGACGCTTATATGCATTGAATATTACATTTTCTTTAAATATTTGTACATGTCTTTATGGATTTCTAGAAAAAGGGACTTACAAATTAAATTTATATGCCATTAAACATTTTCGACAACGCAATATATGTTTCTGATTAGCGACATCATAATGCATTTACATTTTATATCTTGTGACGTGTACCGTTCATCGGCGTCGCCTACAAATAATCCGTGGCTGCTCCCAACGTGCTGTAATCAAAGAAAAGATCCGAAGATCTAATTGTTGGGCGCCAGGTGCGGCTTTCCCGCACCACCATTTCTCACCACGGCCGTTTTCAGATTTCCCGGCGGCTCAGCCTCAGCTCACTGAAAATGGTAGAGGGGAACATGGGGGCGACGAGAGAGAATTTCGGAGTCAACGGATAGGCGCGCAAAATAATAAGACAGCGAGTAGGATACCGTTCCGTTTATTACCATCAAATAAACGGCGGATTTTACAATACAAATCCCGTCGCGTACAGTGTGTTCTCCAATGGGGGCTCACGACTATTCCGAGTCGTGATTTCTAGCCTGCCCCGGACCTGTCCCTATTTCGGTGTCCCTACCGAATCCGCGAATTCCTTCGCGGCGCGATTCGCGATCCTAACAGGTCTCGTTGGTGACGAGCCTTTCTTTCCACGGGAGTGTGCCCTCTGACGTCAGTAGCCACCTGAGGCATCCGTGTGTCGGCACCACTTCCGCTCGGCTATCTTCTCGCGCAAGATATTCTCTAAATAAGACCGCCCTTGCGGTACTTACCAAGAACCGGCTGTCCCATCAGTCCCGTACCAAATCCAAATCGTGGTGGCCGTGTCCCTTCCGCCTATCCCCGTGGTGCCGCATCCCGGCTCCACGAGGGTGTACATCAAACACTTGAAATACAACACACACTCGGCCACGCACTGGCACTAGACCATAAAAAAAACCCGGGAGCCATGGTTCTCTGCGAGAGATCCCGATAATCGCAATCCGCGATTATCCGATAGCTCCGCTATCGCCCGAGCACGGAAGAAGGACTCATTTTTCGCGGTCCGCCGGACACCCGTGTCCTCACACGCGGACTCCCCGCGACATACTCTCTTTATCCTACCTACCGCTCTTCGCGGTAGGTCAAAAATCAAAACAAATCTCCTCTCCGGCGCCCTCCCCGCGGACCCGCAAACCGTAGCCGATCAAAGTTCCCGGGGTACCGGCAGTGCGTCCTGGCGGTTGAGCACCCCTTACGTGCGAGCTCTCAACCCAAAAGGGCTCCCTGCCTCCGCCGCCAGTCCACTACTTTCCCCCGTTCCCTCCTCCCAACCACGGACCTACGAACTCTTTGGAGATGGAGGCTGGAGGCACTGCCGTGCTGTCGGCAGCGCGCGGAGGTGCGGGGCTTCTGTAATGTGTCGTCCTGACGCCACGTTACAATCTATGAAAATATAGATTTCAGTGCTTAGAGCTTCTACGTCCCGTTGAGCAACAAAAACTTGTAATATCTCCCAAAAAATACTTACGTGTAAAAAACTACGCCAAGTACAGGAGTGCTGTGTATTCCTTTAATAAAAAGTATTGATATCAGATTATTGAGGCCAAGTACATAAGTCACTACATGTTT
>NW_014333196.1:25032-25555 GCF_000341935.2 Cephus cinctus | reverse complement strand
TATTCCTCTAATAAAAAGTATTGATATCAGATTATTGAGGCCAAGTACATAAGTCACTACATGTTTGCCTATTATATGATCTAGCACTGGCCCATCATTTTAATTGTATTTTCAAAATTTCCTATAACGTTTTCACTACTCGTTTACATTATCACTGCTTCTCGTAGTTGATTATGATTTAATGGTTATTTAGTGATTAATAAAACTTTAGCTGATTCCTTATCGAGTACTACTTGGCGGGTCCGTGCCAGGAATTCCAAAGTACTTACTTTGAACGTACTAATAGTATCCTAAAACTATATGTTTGTTATTAAGCTTTTACCGTGTTTATTATTGACGAGTTATTGTTAATAAGCTCTAAATAGAAAGTTGACATTAGTTTTGAGTTTGATGACTGGCATAATGAACCTAAATTTATGTCAAGAAATGCACGGACCCGCCAAATAGTACTCGATAAGGAATCAGTTTAAGCTTTGTTAATTATTAAATAACCATTAAATCATAATCAACTACGAGAAGCAGT
>NW_014333196.1:18195-24268 GCF_000341935.2 Cephus cinctus | reverse complement strand
TAATAAAAAGTATTGATATCAGATTATTGAGGCCAAGTACATAAGTCACTACATGTTTGCCTATTATATGATCTAGCACTGGCCCATCATTTTAATTGTATATTTAAAATTTCCTATAACGTTTTCACTAGTCTTTTACATTACTACTGCTTCTCGTAGTTGATTATGATTTAATGGTTATTTAGTGATTAATAAAACTTTAGCTGATTCCTTATCGAGTACTACTTGGCGGGTCCGTGCCAGGAATTCCAAAGTACTTACTTTGAACGTACTAATAGTATCCTAAAACTATATGTTTGTTATTAAGCTTTTACCGTGTTTATTATTGACGAGTTATTGTTAATAAGCTCTAAATAGAAAGTTGACATTAGTTTTGAGTTTGATGACTGGCATAATGAACCTAAATTTATGTCAAGAAATGCACGGACCCGCCAAATAGTACTCGATAAGGAATCAGTTTAAGCTTTGTTAATTATTAAATAACCATTAAATCATAATCAACTACGAGAAGCAGTAGTAATGTAAAAGACTAGTGAAAACGTTATAGGAAATTTTAAATATACAATTAAAATGATGGGCCAGTGCTAGATCATATAATAGGCAAACATGTAGTGACTTATGTACTTGGCCTCAATAATCTGATATCAATACTTTTTATTAGAGGAATACACAGCATTCCTGTACTTGGCGTAGTTTTTTACACGTAAGTGTTTTTTGGGGGATAGGATTTTATACAGACTCTAGAGCGATTCCAAATCAGATTTTACAGGGATTCGAAAGCAATTGCAAATATAATTTAAAAGGGATCATAAGTGGGTATCAAATAATTAATTGCGATAAAAAATATTATTTAACTTATATGTATTAGGTGTACGAAAAGCTTACAAAATATTTTTAAGAAAATGCTTACGATTTTTCCTTGGTCGGTCGACGACGACCATCCCATTCCTTCGCGTCTGCGATGGCGCTTCCAACAGATTTTAGAGCCTCGTCATTTTTTATTCAAGTTCCATCTAACTGCGTGTGGAATCCTGTAAGAACATCTAGACGCCAAAAATTGTAAATAATATGTTAGTACAGAGTAGGAAATTGTAAATCAAAATATTGCATGAGTAAAAATTTTAAGGTACCTAGAATACAAATACCGTAATTTGTCTCTTTCAGAAGCGTTTTCCTTTCGACTTTTTTCTTTGCCGTAAATCCTGTGATAACTTCCCGTGTAAAGAAGGTTCGTAAGATCGATGTAACACTCTTTGTAACATTGTTGTTCCGGTCAAGATGCTGTTTTATAGGCATTTTTTTTAAAAGCACGAGCCGTTGAATCAAGCGCGCCAAAGGTTCGCCGATTCGGAAAAAGCCCCAAGGTTGCCGAGGTACTCGCGTGTACCGCAACGGTCGCATAAAAATAGAAGAACGGCAGACTCGCCGCTGAGACTCTGGAACGAGAAAATTGAGGGGCGCTTTCCAATATCTCCTTGTATGATGGAAAATAAAGTCAATTCGACATCCAAAACGCCTCTAGAGAAATCTCTCCGTTCCATCTATTAATCCTTACAGTTTCAATGATAAGCTGTAGACGTAATCGGAAAGACCGTATGAAAGCTAAACATTTTCTAATTTATAGTTTTTGGTGCAACATACTCACCAGTCTTTCATTGAAAACTTTGTCTTCTTGTAACTTCTTATCGAATTCCTGAAATTTCTAGAGTGCATCGAAAGGTAACGTCAGACTGCATTCTTTCTCAAATTGGACAACTGTGAGTTTCTGCGAGCCTATAATGTCCTTTTCTTTCAGACAGTCGTGTAGTACATTTATTGCAGCCGTATTATCCTGCAAATGACTACTCAACCCTTTCAACACTTTTAACAAGAATAGAGTATCTGGAAGAAGAAACACAATAATATTTACGGGATTATTTCCAGCGCATTTCAAAGTTTGCAGAAAATGGTTTTTCAATATCAATATCTAAATTACCTCGTGATAATCCTTTTCCCGCAGTCATATGATCGATGAATTCTTTTTGATGTTCCATATCTGCTGCTGTCTTTTCAATAATATCATTGCTCCGAGGCACTGATTGGCTTTGATAATTGTTTGAAACAGCAGATTTCTTAGGCGCTGTGGATGTGTTTGAAACGACGTCTTGTCATTTTTATCTGTCTTGGATATAAAAAAGGACGTCTTCGACGAGACTATACCTTCCGGACTCACGGTTCTCAATTGTTTTTTTTTGTGGCTTCGACGTTATTGTTGTTATCAGAGTATATAGCGGAAGGCGTAACTAAAAAATTAATTTAAGATAATAAAAATACATTTGAAAACAATATAGCTTCTAATCTTATCAAAACTAGTTGAAAATATAAAACAATTGTAAAGATACCATTCGCCAACGACAAATTCACGGATGTGCTCTTGGTCATCTTACGATCATCCAGTCTTAAATTCGTGAAAGATATCTCGGTCCCACCGTATTTCTTTGACATTTTGGCACCCTAAACCACTTTCTTCAAAAACTTGCGATTTTGTAGTTTTTTTTTATCGGCGGCTTTGAGTTTTTCAATTTATGTGACCCCCACTTGTTGGGCGATTGCGAAGAATCTGATGATAATCTTCGTTCACTCAATGCTGAAAAAGAAAACATAGAAGTACACGGCAATTTAGTACAAAGGGAAATTTCAATTATAATAGCACATGTAAAATCTTTAATATTTCGTTTTGGTTAACAAATTCACTAAACTAAAAATGTACTAACTTAAAATAAATTGTTTTCGGGATTGGAATATCGGTTAAATTATTTCAAATCATCTTATGTCATGATACTGTATATAGATACGGAAGGAAATAGCGAAAAAAGTGCACGCGTACCCTACTTTAATGTTTATTTTGTTGAAAATGAAGCCTCGTCGAACAAAAAAAAATTATTCTGCAATTTCAATTTATTTTTCCGTAAGGAATCCTCTACTTTTCTATTGTACCTCGATTCTCGCCTCATCCTGTATAATGTATTTTAAATCTAGAAAATTTGTGAAAGTGATCTGCAGTTTTTCTTTTTTCCACTCTCTGAAGCCACAGAAATTAAATCATACAATGTCGAAATCATTGTTAATCCTCAATGTTGAGGATGCAAATTATTGGGTTGATTACGGAAGTGAAAATTTCTCATTTGTTTCATGGACGATATTTATTGAACTAAAAAAACCCGTATGGAACGATATGATACTAACAAAAAATGATGCCAAGTCCGAAAATTACTTACTGGTAGTTCGGCTTTCTTCTCACAGGAGGTGGTGACGCGCACCACCTTCGTACGTTGTACAATAAGTAACTTTGGACATGTACTGTGAACCATGGAAATAAAATTGTAATTATACAGATAAACTAAAATTTAGAATAAATAGAATATTGATATTGGGAGACAAGGTTAAGACAATTCAGGCAACAGAAAAAAATCATATCTCAGTAAATTAAAGTAACACGCGCGTTACGTTGATGTCCGCGAGCATCGCCACTCCTCGTTATAAGCGAACGAGAGTTACCGCTTGGGAAACGGACGGCTTGCGGCGATCTCGGTCTTACAGTCAATATAAACAAAGATTTTTGAATAACAATATCTAAGGCAAGCGAGCTGAGATAATACTGGCTAATGATCTGAAATATACAGGGTGTTCTGAAATTACCTGACCAACGGGATATGGCGGTGTTCGGGAGACACCACTGATCACGAAAATGACCTTCCTTTTCTCCGGAAGGTCATAGTTTTTAAATGAGAGCAGGTCAAAGTTGACCAATCAGAGGGAGGCGTCAAGAGAAACGTAGGCACCTGTGAACTCTGACTTTTCTTCCCTCGCTTTTGTTTCTCGGTGGCTTCGGGCAAGATGACGCCAGCCGAAGACATAACCTAACCTAACCTAACCTAGCCTATTGGAAACAAAAAACAAGCCACCGAGGAACAAAAGCGAGGGAAGAAAACTCAGAGTTCGTAGGTGCCTACGTTTCTCTTGACGCCTCGCTTGGATTGGTTAACTTTGACCTGCTCCTATTTAAAAACTATGATAATTTAGAATAAATAGAATATTGATATTGGGAGACAAGGTTAAGACAATTCAGGCAACAGAAAAAAATCATATCTCAGTAAATTAAAGTAACAGTATACAGGGTGTTCCGAAATTACCTGACCAACGGGGTATGGCGGTGTTCGGGAGGCACCACTGATCACGAAAATGTCCTTCTTTTTCTCCGGAAGGTCATTTTCGTGATCAGTGGTGTCTCCCGAACACCGCCATATCCCGTTGGTCAGGTAATTTCAGAACACCCTGTATATTTCAGATCATTAGCCAGTATTATCTCAGCTCGCTTGCCTTAGATATTGTTATTCAAAAATCTTTGTTTATATTGACTGTAAGACCGAGATCGCCGCAAGCCGTCCGTTTCCCAAGCGGTAACTCTCGTTCGCTTATAACGAGGAGTGGCGATGCTCGCGGACATCAACGTAACGCGCGATTCTCTTATTCGCCGCGCAGTAGTGGAAGAACGCTCAAACGATAATTTTCATAGAATCCTTCTTCCCCTAACCGCACTAACGTTCGCTTATAACTAGGCAATACCGTATACTTTATGTATTTCTGAAAAATAATAAAAAAATTTGGTTCCGCGGGAAAAGACATTTTATCGGAAGGCTCGAATTTTTTGTAATAAATTTAATGATAGTATCTCTGTATCTCTCTGTGAAGATTTTTTGGTGCCCAGTTTCTTCGCTTTTAGCTTCGTTCATGTGACAACCCCCCATACAAAATAATTTGTTCCATTCCCTTATAAAAAAAAATTTTTAGAAAATGAGCACTAACTCTAACACAATTATATTGATTATGGTGCTCAGTGTAAATCATTTTGGTATGCTGTTATACTTGTGTAAATTCAAAATATATATAACAATTAAATAGATGTTATGTTGCGTTTTAAATATATTAGTTAATGTTTAAAACATAGCACTGAAAAGGTAAATTGTGCAACAGTTTATTTACAGTACCCTCTCGTTGAGTATGCGAGTAGATTCTGAGGAACGTTGATGTATCAAGTGCCCCTTCTTTACACCCAACCATATGTATACAGGGTGTCCCATTTTAACGTTTTTGGAAAAATGTTTGAAACAAAAGTTGTCGGGCTCGAAGGGGGTTATTTAGTGAGATACCTGAATTTTTGGCCTGGGGCCTGTATTGGGCCCTATGAGGCCCAAGTCCATTTTTTAAAATGAGAACCCCTATTTTTTATTGCAGATTCGTGTTGTATGAAAAAAAAAGAAATAAGTTTTCTTCTTGATCATTTTTCGATGAACCCTCTGCAACGGACGTAAAAACGCCCTCGAAGTTGTCCAGAAATACTAAGAGAAAGCATACGCAATTTTAGGTGTAGACTGTATCTGTGCTTGGAAAATAACGATAGTCATTTTGAGCACCTAATCCGTTAATCTTGCCTAGAGTGGCCAAATTTTTGAGTCGATCTTGTCCTAACCGGCCAAAATTGTGCGTGATCTTGCCTTTATTAGCTGGATCGATGATTGGTCTTCCCTTCATTGGCCAGATCAATCATCAAGAGACTCTGTCGAGTCTCGCGCCAAGTACAGGCAACCGGCTGTACAGGGCGCAGCGCGCCGAGACTCTTTACTCGAGTCAACTCCTCATACCTGTGTTTGGAACGAAATATCTTATGAACCGCTATATATGAGGAAAAGTTATTGATACATTCACTATAGGAATTGAAGGTTCTGAAGCGATTGCCACGAAGTTCAATACGACTAGTGTACGAGATCAGGGCGTATTGAAATGGCGAGCGAGATGATTTTATTTCAGTTCCGTCGTCGTCGTCGTCGTCTTCGCACGTCCATCGCATTTTTTACACGACAGATGGCGCTGACTGCTTTGTTTTCTTTACCTATTTGTACTCTGGATGGTGTTGGTAATTTACGAATACACAACACAATCAAATACACTTTGTACGTGAAGCTACCGTTCACACCGAATTTCCAGTTGACATAAGGCTGCTTTCACAATAGTATAGAATTATTAAGGCTTTCAT
>NW_014333196.1:16671-16818 GCF_000341935.2 Cephus cinctus | reverse complement strand
TCGGGCGTGGAAGTCCAGGGTGTCCAGGTGTTCCGCTTCGTAGTTTCTTGTATCTAGGTGTCGGGCGTGGAAGTCCAGGGTGTCCAGGTGTTCCGCTCCGTTGTTTCTTGTATCTAGGTGTCGGGCGTGGAAGTCCAGGGTGTCTAC
>NW_014333196.1:1536-16377 GCF_000341935.2 Cephus cinctus | reverse complement strand
ATCTAGGTGTCGGGCGTCGAAGTCCAGGGTGTCCAGGTGTTCCGCTCCGTAGTTTCTTGTATCTGAGAGTTGGGCGTGGAAGTCCAGTCTATGATTATCACGGTAGAAAGCTTACGAAATTCCTAAATGACTCACCATCTTTCTAAATGAATTTCATTCTACACTTAAGAATATACTTTTCTTTCAAATTTATATATATTTTTGTGTTTCTAAGAAAAATCAATTTATACAGCATTAGAATACTATGAGCACGTGCAAAGTAAGTACTTTGGAATTCTTTACACGGACCCGCCAAGTAGTACTCGATAAGGAATCACCTAAAGTTTTATTAATTATTAAATCACCATTAAATCATAATTAAATACGGGAAGCAGTAGTAACATAAAAGAGTAGCGTAAAAGTTATAGGAAATATTGAAAATATAATTAAAATGATGGGCCAGTGCTAGATCATATAATAGGAAAACATGTAGTGACTTATGTACTTGGCTTCAATAATGTGATATCAATACTTTTTGTTAGAGGAATTCACAGCAATCCTGTACTTGGCGTAGTTTTTTACACGTAAGTGTTTTTTGGGGGATTGATGTTGTCCTAATTGGCAGGATTAACACCCTGTAGCTTCAATTTAGTCAGATTATGAAATCGCCAGTCCATATTACTATTATTACTATCAAAAAACCGAAACTTGTAACGTATCTCAAAGCTCAACTTCGAGGGCCTTTTTACGTTTGTTGCAGAGGGTTTAACAAAAAATGATCAAGAATAAAACTTATTTATTTTTTTCATACAACACGAATCTGCAATCAAAAATAGGGGTTCTCATTTAAAAAAAAAGGACTTGGACCTCATAGGGTCCAACACAGGCCCCAGGCCAAAAATTCAGGTATCTCACTAGATGACCCCCTTCGAGCCCGACCACTTTTGTTTCAAACATTTTTTCCAAAAAGTCCTTGTTTTCGAGATATTGCAGTGTCTCATGGGACACCCTGTATATGCTGGAAGTATTGTTAGGATGAGCGTGCAGCTTAGAAGGGAAACAAAATGCGCATGAGTGGGAATTGGATGCAGTAGAGGAGAAAGAGTAACGTGCAGAGGAGACTAAAGTGCTCACTTATTGTACATGGATTTAACGGGAGGCTACTGTTTTTAATGTTACATATACTTTTCCTTTGAAGGGACACTCCAGTCCAGTAAATAGAAAATTACATATAGATTGCACGAAGAAATTAACGCGGAGATGAGGCCCAATTATATACTATACATGATTTATTTTACATAACGTAACTTTGTATGCATTATGTAATTTTATATCTTGACGGTTTTACATTGTTTTATGAAATATTCTATATTTTATGCTAACTATTAATACACAGGTGGCCCAACTGTCAGCGGATTGGATGATCATGATTATCCAAATTTGAACGGAGGAGCCTTAAGTTTGTCACATATTAATCAAATGAGAATGCGTGGGAAAATTCCCTTACCATCTGAAGTAATGGAACATTTTGGCCGTATCCTTTTTTTTTTAAATATTGAAACTAACTAAAAATGTATTTCATTAATAAACTATATAAAACCTTCATTATATTAGTTAATAATTTATAATTTATACTGAATTTGTACCTCATGATACAACATTCCCACTGAAACAATAAATGCTAGATATGAAATATATTCTTAGAAGTATAATCCTTAATAAAATATATAGATATGCAATGCCACTGTATGATGGGATTGTTTATAGACATTTCTAAAGCCTGGCTTACCATCGACAGCGATATCTACGTTTGGTCTTTCGAAAACGAGTAAGAATTTGTGTTTTTGTACCTTTTAGATAGCTAATTTGTTAAATATTGTAGTTAGAGACATAATTCTTGCAATTATACATTTCTTGGACGATAGTAAAATTTATTCGCTTCTTCAGAAGCTATTGTTACGTATCAAAGGCAACAAGCCAAAGCGACACGCAAGAGGAAATTTGATATAGAACAATGTAAAAGGAAGTCAGATTCTTTAAACGAGCATGATGAGAAGCAGTATTATTCGACGCACGTTAATGAATTTACATTGCAATGTTGTTGCTGTTTAAGTGAGAGAAATAGGATGATTACATCTAATCTGCAAACGAGTTCTAAAGGTTTAGGTCTCATAGACTTCACCTTGTAATGTGAGATTTCTGTAATTAAGGGTAAAGGGGGCATGTTAGTCTAGACGGCGGGAAAAAGGGTTATTTTTCAGCATTTTTCGTTGTTGAAACCATTTATAGTTTTGAAATGGGGATTTACCCCGTATAAAGTACATAACTCAAGGTATACATTGTATTTTTTTTTTCAATTAAACAATTCTAATATTAAGCCAGTGGTAGCCGTCCGCATGGATAGAATGTGCCGCCAAAAACATACTTGGCAGTGAGAAACATATGTTAAATACGGGTTCTTCTAAAACAAAAAACAAGACGGATTCCTAATGACTAATAGTACACTCTTTTTATAAATAAAAAATATTAAAAAATAGTTATTCACAAAACTGTGACTGCTCTAAATTGATTTTCGAGTTTTCACCAAAAACTTCGACATGTCTATTTTTAATAAAGAAGTAATAATAAAAAAATAATGCGCGTTTGTCAGAAAAGGCTGAAAGCAATTCAAAATATCGTGTGCAAATTTGAACTAAATCGGTCGAGATGTTTTCGAAATCTCAGGCTCACTGATTTCGAAAACCATGTTTGTGGAAAATCGCGTTTAAAGTTTGAAACAGTTTTAAATCTGCTCCAAATCCTAGTGGCTTGCTTTGTTCAACGGCTACGGCTTGCTTAAATTTTAATTCTGGATTTCCGCCATTTTTTGAAAATTTTGATTTGGAATTTCAATTTAATTTCAAGATGTCGAACTTTCAGAAAATTTAATTTAAAAAAATCGATTTTTTGATTTATAGTGTTGAGTTGAACTGGACAAAATGTCGCGGCCCATTTATTATTATTTACCACATTAGTCATTGCACGTTTTACTTCAATTTACAATTTTTTTTTAAAAGTATTAACACTCATTAGATTCTGTTTATGTGGCTTCTTAAAATTTATTAATTATTTGCCTATTAATTACTACTTCAGTTGATAATAAACATGCAGGCTATATGTAACATATGTTATGATATATTTTACCATTGCATCTCTGTAAAAACGGTTGTATTGTATAATTTACGTTTGTTTCGCTGAACTATTTCTAGATCGGACGTAGCATACTTCGATGGATTAAATGAAACCATTATAAGCGTGGGGCTAGTAAAGCCAAAACCAGGAATATTTCAAAGCTACGTGAAATATTTGCTTATACTTACGACGACTGTTGAAATTACTGTTCTTGGGGTCATTTTATCTGATAATGAAAACGGTAATCATTTTTAATATAATTATACGTATAGTACATTCGAATATATTGTTATATTCATTTAACTCGCTTCAATGTTATCCCGCTTTGAAAAATACACCGTATTCCGAAAGATTTTATTATGAGTTGTTTATCTATTTTGTTATCATTAGTATCCTATATTTACAGTCAATCCATGAGTCAAATGTAACGGCTAGGGAACTATTGAATGTCGTAGAAAAAGAAAAATAACTCTTCTGAAATGCTTGTTACATACGATCAAACTCTAAGAACTGTATACTTTGTAGATCTTAGGGCTCATTCAGACCGAAAGCAGCGGGAAGCGAGAAGCGAGCAGCGGAATCTTAGCTGTGAAAATACATTTTTTGCCTTTTTATGTTAGCTAGTCATATGAAAATACGAAGAAATAAGTTATTTTACCTTCATTAAGTGTATGGAGTCAAGTATACTACATTAAAAATAGTAATACATAATTTCTCTTAAAACATAACTTCATTACTAAGTAGATTCCAATGCGTGGATTGCGATTTTGGAAAGTTGAACAACGTTCAACTTTTCATAGCAGCGACATAGTTAATAGATTATGGCAATTCTACTTCACGTCATAGTTCATGTTTGGAATAAACTTTGAATTCGGTCTCAGACGAAATGTCTATAGCCCGTGGTGAAGCCTTGTTGTATGTTACATGCATGTAGTCTCCATTGTTACAATTTAACATATCAATCACAATATGTCTGTGCGTATGTATGTACATACGTTGGAAGGAGGTACAATTCTATTGTAGAGTTTCAAGCTGCTTGCCGCTCGCTTTTCGCTTCCCGCTGCTTTCGGTCTGAACGAGCCCTTGGGCGGTGTGTCAAATGACATTCGCATGATTTTTACTGCATTGAAAATTTAATAGAATTAGATGGACATCAATATAAAGAAATATTGTATGTACATGAAAGTAATTTTTTCATATGTTCACTTAATGCATTAATCAACAACTAATTTTCGTGTTATACTAGATTCACTTGGAGAAATGCAATTAGTACCAGAACCAATTTTTACTGTACCTACCGACGGTATAGCTATTACAACCATAGCGAACACAAGCACCGGTAGAATATTTCTTGGCGGCAGAGACGGATCCTTGTTTGAAATATATTATCAGGTATGACTTGTTATACACTATATTATCTATTCCACATTTTGTATTCTCAACTAATGTACTATATTGCTATTTTTTACAACATGACATAACATAAGATAACTGAAAAAGTATAGTGTCTTGCTACACTGCAGAAACATGGATCAAACGGCGCATTTCGTTCTTATACTTTATATTTTATGAATAAATTGTCGGTTAATTATGCCTCGTTTGATACGATTCGCAATAAATGGTTTATCATTGAGAGGTGTATATGATTCAAACTTCACTATTGAGATTCGATTTTGGATGTAACTTTAAAATTCTACGCGTGCTAGTTAGGTAATAGATGTCGTAAAATGCCCTTATTTGATCAATATGATGGTAAGATTTAACGACTCTGTGATTTTAGTACTAGAGTTGTGAAATGTCGAATAAAATTAGATTTTCTATATCTGGTGGAATAAATAATACGGTAGCATATTTCGTGAAGCCTTAACGATGTAATATCAAACGCATTATGTTATTAATGGGGATTCATTATTTTGTTAGGTCCTATGCGTGAGCGACCGTTTGCGGGAGCATCAGGGGGCTAGCATAAGTGTTGCGATCAAAGATCATGTAAAAGGTATTGGGTTCTAACCATACTTTAAGGTGTTAAAGCACGCCTACTTGCGTCCTGTTCCTTGGTCAATACCTCTGATGAGGATCACAAGCAAATGATAGATGTAATTAATTTAACAGACTCACTTGTTCTACATGAGATGTTGTTACTAATGATGAATAAAGTTCTTATTTGGACTTGGGGCTGTATGGTGATGGGTTAGGTCTCAAAATCGTAAAGGAAAGGTATAGTTTAACATTATATAATGAAACAATCAATTTGGAATACAATTTAAATGATACAATCCTTGTGTCAGAGAAAGATTATGTGAATTTACACAAACAATATGATATTGGACGATAGTATATGTGTGATCGTTAGCTTGTGTAGTTTTGGTTTGCAATAATATATGTGTAGAATCAGGTGGCGTGAGTTATTTATCGGTGGATGAGCAAAAAGAGACAGAGTGAGAGCGTAAAGAGGTTGTAGACGATGGTAAGGTTGAATTGCTGAAAGGAGATTCTTGGTCTAGTGCTAAGGTGGACCCTCGTACTAGATGAATTTCTTCAACGAAATGCTAAGAATTGAGTTCTTTTCGCGTGTACACCCGGCACTGAGGAGATGCACTTTTCGCTTGGCCCTAAGGTAAGCTAGATCAAAATAGGTCCTAAGGTATTTTTGATCGGCACAACACTAGACTGACGCGGACAATCGGCTTAAGACTTCAAAAGGGATACTGCTCTACCAGAGGATTAATTAGTAACTGATGACGGTCGGTGAACTTTTCCTAAGGAAGACGGGATTTGGTGCATTGTCAGGAAGTTTCGGAATTTGGGCCCGTGTTATGGCAAAATTCGAGCTGTTGCACCCGATTGATCAATAGAAGTCTAATTGCAAATCTTCGATTGGCGAATTCCTCTTTGAGTTAGTGCATTAACCTCTTAGGCACTATGCGCTACTATAGTGGCTTCGCGGATGCCATCTTTCTGTACGACACGCCACTATAGTGGCTTTCGCGGATGCTATCTCTCTGAACGACGCGCCACTATAGTGGCTTTCGCGGATGCCATCTCTCTTTAAGAAAAATATATAATTTAATCATTAAACACTTTATTCCAATGTACTCGTGTAAAGAACAGCATTATCCGTCACACATTGCAGTGTCGTATCATTTACACGTAATTCGTGTTGAATTTTGCCGTACAGAGAAACAGCCCCGCGCAGAATTCAGCCGTGCCTAAGAGGTTAACCGAATCGTCTTGGACGTGAGGTTAGTCGAGGGGATGGGGTAAGTAGTTGATAGGAGTCCTGACGTGCGCTGTTTCATGATGCTATGGTAAAATGTCTTTTAGGCACCTCACTTTTGGGTATTCCGTTCGGTATTATTCTCACAAACGTTCTCATTCCTTGTCTGTCGTGATCTCTCTTTCTTTCCGCTCATCCACCTGAAGTGCCGCAGTGTAGATGTAACTCCGGGAAATGAGAGAGAGAGTGTGGAGTACCATGTACAATCTAATAATTTCCCTTAATTGTTATAATTTATAACTTATAGTAGGCAACTCACGTCCATCGAAGTTTAGTTACAATCGTTGTAGTCCTTGAGCTTTCACTAGCAGGTGTACCGGGGGGGTTGCGTCGAATGTAACAATTTCAGTTGATGTCATATTTACTTTAAATTAAACTCAGAAAGATATCAACACTGCTAATGTAGTTGATTGATTGATGATTGGTTTTTTTTTTCGGGATGTTAATAAGTATAGTTTGATACAAACTGAGGTTACACCTCGAACAAAAAAGTACACGAACAAAGAATAAACCAAGTCCGGCGTTTGACTGCTGTTATTAAAAGATGTGGATTTATAATATTATATATAATCGGGGTTACAATTTTGTAAGTAAGGCAAACAAAACATTTACCACATGCATTATGATACTTTTACACAGTGGTTAGTGTTGTAAATGACACAACATTTTTTGACTACACACACCGTTTGAATTAATACTGCTGATTTTTCACAATGTAACCGCCCTAACATTCGCTTATGACGAGGTAGTGTGCATTGAAAGATGGATGCACAGATATGAAACGAGCATAGCTTAGAGATAGAGACATCGAGAGTGGGGCCTGAAGGTGTTTGCGCCAAAAACCTTGCTTAGTCGAAGGCACTGTATTAAAAGAGCACACGTAATTTGCTATTCTTGTTGCATTGCAAAGTACAACAACACTTTATTGTGGAAAATCATATAGAGTTACCAAAGAAATGCTGTGCTCGGTTTGGCTTCTCCAGATTGAATACCATAGCCGTTGAAATATGCTCGAGTCGACCTAACCCTCGACATGTATACTTAAAACATAACATAAACATTGCTATGACAATAGAAAAGAAAGTCAGGCACTGCATTCTCCTTAAGGTAGTTCTGCTGCTACACAGGGATCATGAGCCCTAGCGACTATATGTATATTGAAAATTAAGCACTTAGAATATTATAGTAATTAGTTGCACAAATAATTCTGATTTTTTAATAACGTGCCTTAATGGTAATATCCCGACTTTTGTTACAAAACTAATTTTAAATACATATTATAGCTATATCGCATGATGTACTGTTACGTCCTATGCGTGAGCGACCGTATGCGGGAGCATCAGGGAGCTAGCATAGGTGTTGAGATCAAAGATCACGTAAAAGGTATTGGGTTCTTGCCACTTTAAGGTGCTAAAGCACGCCTATTTGCGCTTATGTCGCTTGGTCGATAGTTAAGATGAGGATCACAACCAGATACTAAATATATTGATTTGGAAAACTCACTCCTTCTACGGGAGTTTGGTTGAAGCTACTGGGTAAGGGGTTTATCTGGGTTTAGGAGCTAATAGTTTCAGGTTTCGAAATCAAGAGAAGAAAATATAGTTTAACTCAATATAATGAAATGATAAGCAGGAGTACAAGTAACTGTCACAGTTATATGCAGTAGTGAGTGTACATTAATCTACTAACTAAATGAAATCTGAATAACACTGTATGTGTGATCGTCAACATCTGTAGTGTGAGTTAGAAAGATATATATAAAGATGTAGGAATGTGAGTTACTTACCGGTGGATGAGCAGAGGAAGAGAGAGAGACGGCGCTCGGTTCTCGACGATAGTGAAATAGATTTGGTTGAACGGGAAATTCTTGGTCCAGCCCTAAGGTGGACACTCGCCTAGACGAATGCTTATTAAAATGCCAAGAAATGAGTTCTTTTCGCGTGGACGCCCGGCACTGAAGTGATACACTTTTCGCTTGGGTCCTAAGGCAAGCTAGATCAAAATAGGCCCTAAGATATTCGATCGGCACAACACTTAACTGGCACGGACAATCGGCTCAAGACTCCAAAAGAGATACTGCTCTATCAGAGGATTGGTTAGTAACTGAGGATGATCGGCATTCGAGTTCGCAAGGAAGGTTTTGAGTCTGGAGGGGACTGAATGCAATGTTAGGAAATTTCGAGGAATTTGGATACGTGTTACGGCGTGATCGGGGCGACTGAACCCTGTCGTTCGATCGAATTCTCATTACAGGCCTTCGATCGCGGATTCTTCTTTGGGTTAGTGCATTGTCAGGATTATCTTGGCGGTGAGGTGGGTGCGAAGGTGACGGGTAGGAGTTTTGCTGTGCGCGGTATTCGCGGTGCTATAGTAAAAATGCTCCTTAGGCACCTCGATTATAGGTATCCTGTTCAGCATTGCTGCTCGTGCCGTTCTTATTCTTTGTTTGCCATGATCTCTCTTTCTTCCTGCTCATCCACCTGCAATGTCACAGTGTTGGTGTGATTGCTGGAAATGTGTGAGAGTATGAGATGTCGTGTACAGTATAATATAATATGATGATATCCCTTAATTATTAATATATATATATATGTGACTTATGATTCATAATAACTAACGCATGTTCGGCGAGGATCGGTTACATCTGTTGTGGTCTCTGACCTTTGCTAATGGGAGTACTGAGAGGTGCTGAAGGGGGGGGGGGGGGAAATGGGGTTGCGTTGCGTCGGACGTAACAGTACTGTTGCCAAGCTTTTGCGCGATGCTCAGAGCGAGGCCGCCATTCCAAGCGAACCGCTCCTTCCCAACTCAATATCGTCTCGATAATGTGATTTATCTTTTGAGATGTCCGGTAACTGTACTTTTTTTTATCGAACACGATCCGTAACGTCTAACAGACACGAGATTCTTTTTATATTTTCGCTATCTTTGATCTCAGTATACAAATTATTAACGAATAAATACCACTGATTGTTCCAGTCATAAGGTTCCATGTAAAAATGTCGATTTTCAACATTTAATTATTCTCTCAAATGACCGGTAAACAGGCTTGACATTTTCTTGACATATAACTGAATAGTTAAACTTTAATATATAAAAACTTCAGATGCAACAGTTTAATTGACGTAGACGGCAGAACTACCTTTAGAGGTGATAGTATAAGTGAGGATAATGCGTGCCAAAGTCGCTGAATTGTTTTCACATGTTATGCACTACCCTTGTCTTCAAATTCACAGACGACCATCAAGTGCCAAACCCCATGCCTGGCTTTGCTCAATGTTGCCTTTTCTGAAGAAGAAGGGAAACTTAATATTTAAGAGGTAGCACGATCCCGACTGGTTAATAAAAAATGAGATGTTCCACTGTAATAACCTAAGTTCAGTTCAGACAGTTCTTTGATACAATGACAGTTTATTGCTAGGGCCTCATCAATAGTCCAACTTTCAACGTTCAACGTATGTTCTAAACTGGTAAATGTTCTGGCAATGCTCAGGCGTAGTGCTTTTTTAATATAATATAAAACATTTTAATATAACATTTAATATAATTATGGATAATCAAGATTTTCTTTTAAATCTTAACAAATACTTTGCAAATACTCCGTAAAATTATATTTGTAATATTCAGTCTATTACATATTGATTAAGGCTTATAAGCAATATAAGAATCATATTTTCAGAGGAACTCTGCAAAATTTACAATATTCATATATTTATACAAATATGAAATGAATAGTGTTAACTATCATTTCTAATTGAAGCAGCATGTACAAATTGGGCTGGTGGTTACTCAGTTGCTAGAATGTTACACTTCAATTTCAGCATCCTAACAATCGCAAGCTCAAATCTCGCTCACATCGGCCCAGATACTGAACATACACGCCTATTTTTTAAATTTTGTCTTAACATAAAATTTTGCCATTATGTCCATTACATATTTCATGTTTTTATTTAATGAATATAAAAACAAATTAAACAATTTTTTGTATCAATTGTATATACATGTCCACATGGGTAGAAAGTGATTTACCTGGAAAACTGTCTATGACGTAGATAGTTTTCCTAGTTAGCGCCTAGATTGGAGTTGGGAAAACTAGCTTATACCCGTTTAGGACCCATATAAAATTTCTACAATTATTACAAATATTGCAAGCAATTATAATTATGCTTGATATTCGATTTCAATGATTAAATAAAATAGGTGAAATTGTAAGGGAATAGTCGGAAGGTTTACCATAAAAGATAACAATTTACTCAGAATTGATGTTTACAGAATGTTGGTCGGAAGCGAACTACTGGTCTTCACGCGTAACCTTACAGAGTCGTCTGGCGTTAATTTAATATTTAGTATTCACACGTTTAATTCAAATCTCACAAAATAAAATATTTTTATCAGATCAGAATAACATTTAAAAAATGATGATATGTCGAAAAAAACTTCGATGATCAAGCATACGCAAAGAAGTTTTCAGCATAAAATTTTATCAAATTTCTTGATTGTATTCAAATATTCTCGTTAATAAATCAAATCAGGGCATCATCAAAGACTGCATTAAGAAAACGTACCTGAGGATGACCCTTAATACGGCCTTCTTCTTATTAGGCCGTTCCCTAACAAATTTCTACACTCACACAACTCACCCGAACATGCTTTCTGCCTGGTAAAAAAAGTGAAACGAAAATTATGTGTCCTGCAGCCATGTATGTACTATGTTTGTGTAACGATTTTTAATATTATTCCTTTTAAATCTTAAGTAATTTAATTTAAATTTTATTTATATTTAATTTAATTTTCTAAAATACAACGATCTCTTGTAAAATAATTGTATAATTATAATACATTACTATAGTTTGTTCGTATTGTATGATACAATATTTATTTCCTGTGATATTTATATTATTTTTAAAATCCTTCAATATTTTAGTTGCAATGCTCGATATAAACTCCATTTTATTTTATAGGCCGAGAGCAGCTGGTTTGGAAAACGATGCAAGAAAGTGAATCATTCCGAAGGACCTTTATCATTTTTGGTTCCGTCATTTGTGACTGTTGCTTTAGTAGAAGAAGAAGCTATTGCACAAATTTCAGTAGATGATTCTCGAAATATATTATATACTCTTGGCGATAAAGGCACTATTACGGTGTGGGATATTGATAATGAAACTGCGTCAAAAGTCACATCAATATCCCAATCCTCCCTTGTACAAAATGCAGTTCATGTCGTGAAGTATGTGATTACAAATACATACATATAGGGTATTTATGTCTAATCGTATGTGGATAAAACGAGGTAGGATTCTACATAAAAAAATTTAAAAACATATTTTTAAACGTTTTTTTTTTATTTCTTAGGTCTAAGCTTCGAGATAATGAACATTAGAGTTTATGATTATTAGTCTACTGGAGTTGAGTTGGGCGGGCTCTCAGATTGAGACGTTGAGGCACGTTCAGACTTGAGACACTGTCGAGTTGTATGAGTAATGCGGTGCTGTGGACGGAAGTTAAATAGGCGTTCCGTGGACGGTGTGTTTTACATTGTAGTATACATTTTTTTTACGTAAGATTTTATAGAAATAGAGTTTTCTAGGGTTTTTTGGTAATTGATTACGAGTTTTGGATAAGAATTATAAAATAATTTGAGTTTACCATTCCGAGGTTTTTGGGGTTGCTAATTACGAAAATTGGTCTAATTTCAAAATTGAAAATGGCGGACCCAAAATGTCGACTCAACATTGAAAAAATTGATTGATTTAGGTGAATCTTTTAGTATCGAGTGTCATGTAAATAAATTTTGTATAATTTTGATCCGTCGTCGGAACCGTCATTTTGAATTTTTCGAAATTGACCACAGATTTGTAATCAGCGACTAATTTATTGATACAAATTATCGGTTTAATAATTGTTATAGATTTGTTAGAATTATATTTACTCTGTAAAAATACTGTACTTTATAAATTTAATTATTTATATAATTAATTAGACTAAAATGAAAGTCTTGTAAATATTTTTTTTAAATAGTAATTGGTGTCTTAGGAAGTTTAATACATGCTTTGAATCACTAATGCTGCATAAAAAAATATATAAAAATGATAAATAACTGAGTTAAAACAGAATAAAGAATTCAACTCTGCTACCCACATACGGTTAGACGTGATCACCCTGTATTTTTTGCACAAAAGTTTGGTGATGATACTATCGTATAAAATATATAATTTGATGTTATCTCTATGATTTATAGGACTTTGGATAGCAATAATTTCAGACCATTAGTGAGTATATCTGCAATAATGGAATCAGAATGTGTGCATTTGAACTTAGTTGCTGTAGCAGCAACTGGAACACGTTTCTATTTAAGTTGTACGTCCGGTACAAGTCTATCGAATCGACCGCAAACGCTTCAATTAATACACGTACGATTACCACCGGGATATGCAGCGAATGCTCCGGTGATGAGACCAAGAAAGGTCCAAATGGCACATTACAGAAAGGGTACGCGAGTTTTTGCAGTTTCTTTTTTTTTTGTGAAGGTTTTTCATAGATTCAATTCAGTTAAGAGTCTCAATTAAAGCTCATCAAGCACAACAGAATGGGCCAGTCATATTTAATAGGATGTAATATATATTTTTCAGGTACATTATTTCTTGTTTGTGGAGGTGAAACGGAAACTGTATGGTGTCTTAGCAATGACGCTTATCCATTTGTAACTTATTTGGCTGAATCACAGAGTATTTTACCACTTGATAGTCCAGTATGGGCCATGGCAGAGATTTCAATTGAATCATCCGTTCATGTAGAAAAACAAAGTATCTCACAAGGTGAACCACCATTACTCGTTAGACAACATATGGAACCACCGAGGAAGTTCATATACCTTACTGCACAGGTACTGCTTATGACAATTTATAGAGTTAGTTTTCGATAAATTTATAAACAACCTTATTTACTAGTGTTTTATTGATTAATAATTATAATACATTTTTGCGTGGTGGTAATTGTTTCAGGGAGTCATAAAGTTGGAACAAGTACGTCCTGTAGATATTTTACATCAACTACTTTTGGAACAACGAGGTCCTGATACTGAACCTGTACGTGCTTACTTTCGAACACAATCTCCCGAACAAGCTTGTGCTACATGTCTCATTTTGGCTACACAAGACGTTTCCCCAAACACACAGGTAATTATTAATAGTTGTGGAATGAAAAGCTGTTCGTGAGACTTCGTTGTTAATAGATGATGAATTCAATTTCCTATGAAGATCAATATGCCATGTTCATGGTATTTTTGTTAACGACGGCATTCATTACGTAATCCTAGGGCAACTTAAAATTGTATTTATGTAAAATCTTAAATGAACAGTTTTATTCGACGACGACTCGACTCCAGATCATTCGTTAGAAGCGCCTTTAATGATAATCAGAGGATCAAAGTTCACGTAGAAGGAATATTATACTTTGTACTTTATACTATCATCTGTCTCCTCAGTGGTTCGGGGAACTTGAAGCCCATACAGGAGTCGTGCTAGGGGATCAGTGACCCAGTACGCGTGCATGTACGTTATATGAACTAGCAGTATCACCACCTTAGTCGTTCCAGATATGTATCAATATCCTAGATATCAAGTTCCTCAGGCGGTTACAATATGATAACACCAAAAATGTTTTTTCAAAACAAAACGGTTACGCCAAGTATTAAAAGTGTAGCCATTTATAAAAAATAAATCCTTGCTAAAAAAATACCAAGCAAAAATATTAAATCAAATCCAATAAATTAGCCAAGCAAAAATCCTGTGGTGTACTGGTATGTGTGAGGCACGGCCCGGCGAGAGGGCACGACAAATGTAAGAGCGTGCGAACGAGTCAGTCGTTGAATTCGAGGCTCAAGCACACACGGTCTCCGTCAATGATAAATCGGAGGAAATAAAGGCTTTTGGTTGTGGTCAAGGGAGCCGATTTGTTCGCAGGTTTCTTAAGACCTTTCCCGTACATTACAATCTCCTAGGTAGATGCTTAATAGACGTACATGTTTCTCTACAAAAAACTTGGTGTGCCAGCGACTAGCTCCAATATATGGTCCATTGAAGTAAGGACGGAAAAAAATTCATAGCTTTGCTGACGATAGCTTTATTAGTAACACAACGGCACGAGCAGAAGCCAAAGTGAACATCTCTTCGTTGGAGGAGGCAGCCATGAGAAGAGCAAGGAAGGCTTCCAAAGTGAATGTATTTCATAACAGCGCGCGAGAACAAAGTTTACTTTATCGCACTAGTGCGAGAAGAAAGCACAAGTGAGATAATGTAAAATTGGGCCGATTTGCGAATGCGCAGCATTTTTATCGTATCCATAGTTATAAAGCGCCACTTTCGCCACACTTCGGAGGCACGAAAAGTAGTGTTTTTCATGCATGAGTTACATAA
>NW_014333196.1:0-869 GCF_000341935.2 Cephus cinctus | reverse complement strand
TTTTTGCTTGGCTAATTTATTGGATTTGATTTAATATTTTTGCTTGGTATTTTTTTAGCAAGGATTTATTTTTTATAAATGGCTACACTTTTAATACTTGGCGTAACCGTTTTGTTTTGAAAAAACATTTTTAGTGTTATTTGATATCTTTTTGAAAGTAAGAACATCATGAAAAAATTAAACTCATTCTACATATATTTCAGTGATGATTAAAAAAGTTAATTCACAGTAAACAGTAAAAATAAAGATGAGTAGACACTACTAAATGTATAACAAGAGACACAGATTGCCGTAAAAATTTTACAAAATACTTCGTCTAATATTTGAAACAGCTGACAACAAAAAAATTAATCGAAATTAGCAGGAGGTGAAATACAACTTAAATCCTCGTTTCAAGCAGATTGATTCTTGCGTTCAGTGACTTTCAATGACTTATACTTTTTTCCTAGAGTTGAATATAAGAGACAAACCTCATTGCTGACAGGTTCAAATAAAGCTATCGTTAGCAAAGCTATGAATTTTTTCCACACATCGAATAGATTAAAAGAAATTTACATCTTTCGTTGACGGATGCTTGATTCCATTTCAGACATTCCTTCTGACACAAATTTAAGTTCATAAATGAATCTTTTCTTTATATTTTTATCATGCGGAAGCAAGTGTCTTAGAGTAATTCAGCTTCCATCAGCAAAATATATATAAATTGCTTTTTATTAATCGAACAAATAGAAAAGTTCATATTTTTGTAGACGACATGTTTATTCGAACTACCCTGGACTGTAATGTTCTTGATTTACTCAACGCTAAGAAAAAGGATCAAATGCAATGAATTTGCCAAGCAGAAGGTGAAATACAATTTAAATCCTCGT
>NW_014333195.1:53181-53529 GCF_000341935.2 Cephus cinctus | reverse complement strand
GCATTAAGGCAAGCCTGGACCAGGACGACCAACACCTAGAACAATATTACAATAATCTAGGATGCTACTCATTGAGTTCAATAGCGCCAATAGCATTGGTTTGTTTTGCCGTGTACAAGTGTTACAAGCGTAAGCACAATTCGACACCGACGACGCCGGCTCTCACGCCGAACTCGGTGTCGCCCGCGGTAATCATCCAGTTAGAACCGCTAGTATCAAGGCTAGATAGCCTCAGAGCGGCATTAGATAGAGCACGCGAAAGGCGTTTTCGCTGGGCCGACCAGAACCCGCAAGACAGAACCAATGCTACGGGCAGACACCCCGGTTAGATTAAGGGAATTGTACCCA
>NW_014333195.1:47680-53152 GCF_000341935.2 Cephus cinctus | reverse complement strand
CGACGACGCCGGCTCTCACGCCGAACTCGGTGTCGCCCGCGGTAAACATCCAGTTAGAACCGCTAGTATCAAGTCCAGATAGCCTCAGAGCGGCATTAGATAGAGCACGCGAAAGGCGTTTTCGCTGGGCCGACCAGAACCCGCAAGACAGAACCAATGCTACGGGCAGACACCCCGGTTAGATTAAGGAACTTGTACCCAGAATAATCATGGAAGCTGTGCTCCACTAGGATAATGACCAGAATCGAGTCTTCACTCGAGGCCACCAGAGGCGAACGGCGGGTAGAAATTGTGCGATTTTCTTTAAGGGGGGAGAGATGTTGTGCTGGGAGTCTTCTGACCCTATTGAGAAACGCCAGGCCAAGTAGTTCACGCGTGTAGCAATGCGCTAAGTCAGAACTAAAGGCGGCCTGGCAACCGAGATGTGGAAATCGAAAAATCGCACAACAATCACTTTTCGGAAGTCCAGCATATGGCTGCACGTCCGAAAACCGACAGTCTACAATTAAAATCCGAACGGATAAGGTGGTCTCGTGGAGTAGACTCGGTACAGGAAATAGGAAGACCGAACGGTGCCTATATTTTCGAAGTCGACGTACGACGACCTACTGTACAATACTCTTGATTGTTTCAATAAACATACATGGTTGGTTTGATGCAAACCCCAAGATCCAATTCTCAATACAGAAAGGACATCTTATCTCACTTCGACAATTTATAACACTACCGCCGAATCTCTGACACTTCCTACATCTAATTATGTTCGGTATAAATATGTCATCTCTGATTTTCAATGACCATATGTTGATAAACTTTGAGAGTTCCTTTCCCTCGAAGAAAATTTTCACCGCCAAAGTTAGCACTATTTTTGTCATGCTATCCCCTTCATATTTCCGTGTCATAATTCGTTATAGTCGTATTCTTCTAATTCCCTTTAGGGAAGAATGCACGATACCTTCCATCAATGTCTTTTAAGTCAGCTTCGGGTCAATATTCCTCAGTACCCCCACTCATGAAGTCCTATAATCAGGGATATACGCGATCTATTCCTTATTGTGGTTGCCAACATTTTCAGTGAAAATTTTGGCGGCTGTTGCAGTTGCGAAAGTAAGAGCCAATTAAAAACAGTCCGCTCTTCTCAATTGAGATCAAGTCCTTGACTTTTACTAAATCTCTACCGATACTACACGGATCGTATCTAGCAGCGATATGCTTCGTTTCCTCCTTGTTTCTTAGCACGACAACGAATGGGGCCACACTCTCTTCCGAATACCTATAACTAAGCTGCTCCGATATTTCGCTTTTCCTGACGTTGATTCTAGCACTTATTTTGCCAGGTGGAGATGTCTGTCTTGCTTCAACTCCAGCGCCTACTTCCCTGCCTTTCTTCTTACTCCCTGAAACAAGAGGTAATTCGCGTTGCATCTTAGCTGATTTATCTTAACCTAAATGGAGGCTCTTTATTCTGACTTTATCCTTAACTAAATGCCTAATTTAACTTAGAGTACTTTTAATTTCATTTACTACCTTATCATTAACATATAACAACAGAAGTTATACAAACACGTGTCACCACCATCTACAGTTTCCTGAAAGCTATTTCAACTATCCTTTTTAAAATTTTTTTCCCATTTTGCTTTAATTTGGTTTATAGTCTCAACATATTTCACCGAACTTGACGAGAAGTTTTTGAGGGATTTCCGGGAGAAACACTTCTCCATTAACTCGAGGTTTGCGAACCAAAATTCCGATTTCTGTAAGACAGAGCAAAACACCTGTGGTCACCGTAACAAGTTATCCGGAAGTCCCCTCAAAGATAGGTCAGAGAGAAATAGAAATAGACAACAAATATAGGACGCTTCCCTGACAATCACTTCCTACAATACCGACATTTATTTTTGACGCTTGTCATTTACACATTAGAAAACCTGTCGTACCTTTCGTCTGTAATTTAATAAATACTTGTTATTTTATTTTATCATTTAATCCTTTATCGCCTGCCATTTCGCACACTCATAAGGAGCGTATGAAATTGCATTACCGAAAAACGTTACAATATATAGTGGTAGTTAACTTCTTACACGAGAAATTGTTAAATAGTTTTTTATTACATCAATTATATACTTACTTATTGCTAATATCCATTTTTATTTATAAAACATTCATGAAAATAAAAAAAAGTTCGAGAAAAGATGTCATGTTTGTGACGAGGAAGGTTCTTCCTCATTTGATATTTTTTGTTTTTTTGTGACGAAGTCATCTAAAGTCGTTTGTCTTTTCCTGTTTCGTTCCACAAGCAGTTGTCGAAAGCAAAACACCGCATCAATGACACTTTGTCTTGCCTTTGAACTTCTATCCAAATTTAAATCATTTTGTACAAACTGATCCATCATTTCCGTTATAGTGGCTAAACTTTTTTTTAGAAAATCCGTTGAGAGTTCCTTTTGCTCCTCATCTTTAGAAACGTTACCTTCCTCATCTTCGTGCACTTGTTGTTCTACTAATTCTTTAAGATCGTCGTGGGAAAGGCTTTCACCTATTGTAACTTTCAATAATTCATCAATATCCTGCGCATTTATATTATCCAACTATGTTTGATCAGCTAGCTTGACAATTTCGTCGACATCAACAATGGATTCTCTAATGTCAACATATTTGCTTAGCTCCGGCCATACATTCTTCCATACTCCTTTCAAAAATTTCTCATTTCATACTCATTTCAAACGATTTCTGAAACAGCGTTAAGCGGGGTCTTACTGTATTTTAACTGGAAATATGCGAAGCTGCAAATCTATTGCTGTTGGGGCCCAACTTTGGGGGTTGATTTCACCCCTTAAAACCGCTTTTTCGTCAATAAAAGAATGCATGTCAGTTAGATTTCCATGAGGAATGACATACCCAAAAACGAACAAAATCGGAGGGAACACCGGAAACGGTGTCCTTGTAAGGTTTGCTTTGTATCGCTTTTGCTCTCCTCTTTTACTTTGTAAATTTCTGTATTAAGTTTTGTTGCAGAAATGATTTGGTTTTTCTAATTTCTGACAATCTACTTTTTTTTTCGTTCTTACTGTTATATCTTTCTCTCCACAATCAATAGAGCTTCGGAATGTTCACTTAACTTTTTATTACTCTTCTATCTTTCTTCTTTTTTCCTAGGACATACCAGACTTTTGAACTTCACGACGTTCTTCCAGCTAAGCCAGCCACTGAACCGGGTATTACGTATTTGAAGAACAGTGAGGACTTACTCTTTCTCTCTTCTCTATTCACAACTCTAAGTACATTTCTTGGGTAGTCCTCTAGAGTTTTTTAACAAGTTAGGTTAAGATTTTTAAAATTTAGAAGAAATTAAGGATCCGGGTCTAGTTTGCAGGTTGTGTAAAGGGCCTGATAGTATCTCCTTCCGAGTACCGTGATAGGTTAAGTTTAGGTTTAGTTCTTTATATTTTGTAATTTTGATCCACTATATAGTGTTTTATCTGTCTAATTTTCGATGAAGAAAGCTATTATGTTATGAGCAATTCAGGGATTGTCTAGCCTTTTTTATTTAACGTGTACAATTATTTCCTCGGGATCTTACGGTGAATCGAATGGATCGAGAAGTTTCTTCTTCACTCGTTTTTTTTCGAGAGGCACCGTTGCAAGTGTCGTCTATTGATATTCTTTGACCTCTTGTCGAGGATTATTTGAACTAACTAGGATCGGGCTGATGAGGATAGGAAGAGGGGATCGCTGGACCGTGGCGCTTCCGTATCTCCAAAACGAGATGGTCCTTGGTGTCTCATACAGTGGTGCAAAGGATTCGATGTGGAGACTCTTATAGCCGTATTCATAGTTGTTCCTAGAGGAATAAGGATCCCTTGTTCCTCTTTTCGCGTTTCATAGACCTTCCTTTACAGAACAAGGAGCCTTATTAGCCTCCTTATTTCAAGGGAGGTCTCGAGCTTCCTTGAGGAGGATACCTTCTGCACTGTGATTGGCTATTTTGTTTGATATGTCTAGCGCAACGAGCGGCCCGAATTAGCAGCTAGTCCAGCTCAGGCAGCAAAGATGTATCTTATCAGTTATTGAAATTGTCGGCTGGTTTTAATCATCAGTTTTCTTTCCAGGTGTTGACCTTACGCAGACCACGTAAAATTATGAAAAAAAGACAGTGCGTATTTCTTTTCCGTTTCGACCCTCATTTGGGTCAACTTTAGAAATGTTTTATTACTAGGTAAACATGTATGAACTGTTGAACAATCATTGGTTAGATTGTGTAAAACATAGTAGGCCAAACCTAAAGCCATAATTAATAGATCAGCTATAGCTCTTTTTAACTTTTGGCTAATCATGCCTTTACATGTAACACACCAATAGTAGGCCAAACCAACAAGAGTTGGTGTGTTACATGTAAAGGCATGATTAGCCAAAAGTTAAAAAGAGCTATAGCTGATCTATTAATTATGGCTTTAGGTTTGGCCTACTATGTTTTACACAATCTAACCAATGATTGTTCAACAGTTCATACATGTTTACCTAGTAATTAAACCTTTCTGAAGATGATCCCAATGAGGGTTTAAACGTAAAAGAAATACGCATTGTTGTTTTAACTTAATTTTACCTGGGTTGCGTAAAGTCAACACCTGGAAAGAAAATTTAAGGTGTATCTTGGCTCGGCTTGTAGTATAGACTACGCGATCCCTATTTCTAACTCTATGAAAAAATGCCGCTCAAATAGACAAAGAGGGACTGAGGTGGCGGCCAGTCCTGCCACTATCAAGAGACTCGTTCCAGTCTCGCGCCAAGTACAGGCAACCGGCTGTACAGGGCGCAGCGCGCCGAGACTCTTTACTCGAGTCAACTCCTTATCCCCCAAAAAACACTTACGTGTAAAAAACTACGCCAAGTACAGGATTGCTGTGAATTCCTCTAACAAAAAGTATTGATATCATATTATTGAGGCCAAGTACATAAGTCACTACATGTTTTCCTATTATATGATCTAGCACTGGCTCATCATTTTAATTATATTTTCAATATTTCTTATAACGTTTTCGCTACTCTTCTATGTTACTACTGCTTCCCGTGTTTAATTACGATTTAATGGTGATTTAATAATTAATAAAACTTTAGGTGATTCCTTATCGAGTACTACTTGGCGGGGCCGTGCCAGGAATTCCAAAGTACTTACTTTGCACGTGCTCATAGTATTCTAATGCTGTATATTTGTTATTAAGCTTTTACCGTGATTATTTTTGACGAATTATTGTTAATATGCTTTCAATAGAAAATTGGTACTAGTTTTGTACCTAATTTATATCAAGAAATGCACGGACCCGCCAAGTAGTACTCGATAAGGAATCACCTAAAGTTTTATTAATTATTAAATCACCATTAAACCATAATTAAATACGGGAAGCAGCAGTAACATAAAAGAGTAGCGAAAACGTTATAGGAAATATTGAAAATATAATTAAAATAATGGGCCAG
>NW_014333195.1:0-45000 GCF_000341935.2 Cephus cinctus | reverse complement strand
ATTCTCAATGATGAACCGGAATTTAAGAATGGAAACAATGATCATCATCAGAAATATATGTATAACCAAAATAGTAACATGCATATGTGCTGCCTACTTCGATAATGTCGTCTACTATTTTGATTATACCAGCAATTGCCTGCATTAAGCCTAACAACACATGCGTGTACATGCATGTAGACACGTTATACACGTTCCATACAAAACACGAAACCACATGCACACGCATGACATCAGAAGAATGCATAAATAAAAATTTAGCTGTTTTGCTATAGTTTTGAACTCTTAATTTCAGGGATGAAAAACTAGACCTTTGGACATCTAGTATTGAATTCCTTGACCTAGCGTAGCCATTATCGAACTCATCATAGCAGAATTTTTCAAATTCTTCCAATGCTAAGCACTCGCAGCTGTGTCGGGCTTGCTAATGACTGCGTTAGGTTAAGATAGCTTAGAATTCCAATGCTATATTTTGATAGAATTCCAAGGTTATATTTTTCTAGATTGTGTTTTGTATTTAAAAAAATTCTTGGAATTGCAAGGACAATAAGACATGAAAAACATTGAAATACGAGGTAGACCATCAATGTTAGCAATGACCATATAATGTTACCAACAAAATAATAAATTTGCAGTACCTTGAAGTTTGGGTGACCGCAGTATTCAAAAATCTTGAACGATAGTTTTTCATAGTAATACTTGGGTACCGAGAACAAAAAACTGGATTACTCGAATATAAAACGATACTTCAGTTTATAAACCGAATCGTAGGAAACGATAATCAGAATTATAACAGCATAAGAAATGATGATTCGAAATACCTGAATATTAAGGAGGTCCTATCGTTGCATATTAATCAATTGAGAAACTTGAACACTGTTTTTCTATAAGTTATCATTACTGAGTACGTCGATGTAACGCCATATCGAAAGATTAAATATTTAGAGTGAAATTTTCGGACAGTCTAAAACGTGCCCTGACTTCATCAAAAATTGAGTTTTCAATTTATGACATCAAAAAGTCCGCTTGGAACAGTAATTACGACATAAAAGAATTGTCCTTTTACCCCTCCATCTTTTATCATTTTTTCCTGCCATTATTCTTCTTTATGATGGATACGTCAAGAGCCTTATATAAGAGCGACCAGCGCACTGTACATGTGCATAATTGTATTTGAAAGAATTCCTTAAATCCTAAAATTTCTCAAAACCCATACCGACCTCTCATAGTGACGTCGATAAAGGAAAGGGAAACACGACCTTTAAATTTCTAATATTGTATAATTCTCTTGAAATGAGTCATAGCGACAATCATTAGAATAAAATATTAGAACTTAAAACTAATAGAATTTAAAACTAGTTGGAGCTACTGGAATCAAAACAAACAAATTCCAAAGCGTTATCGACCGGCGCGTTGAACACAATGCAAACATCATTAAGCCGGTACTTGAAGTAACTGCTAATACAATTAGTCAAATTAAAATATTAAATTCAATATTAAATTAAATCATTCTTTGATAAATTGAAATTACAGAAATCGTTATCCCCATTAAAAATAAATTGTTCCTCCCGACTATATAAGCATTGGTTTTGTCAGTAGGAATTCATTCGGTCCAAGTTCGTCAAACGACAAGTCTACACCACAAAGTGACAAGGAGTAATAAAATCTTGAAAAACAATAAATGTTAAGAATCAATTAGAAAACCAATCCTGCTTTCTAGGGCAAGCCAGTGAACAGTATTATACTGCAAATTGTCGGAGTTCATGCTTAGCAATTTCTGGTCTCAGGGAGCATAATGTCTCATCTGAGTATCAGGAACTCTGCTGTCATTTCCAGATTCTCTGCAGCAAAGTCATTGTGCCGGCGCTGTCAGAAATCGACCTAACTGCACCAAATCAAATACTTCAAGAGTTCAGTTCCAAACGCCATTCTGATTAGTAGCTGTCTGAGCTTTCACAGTCCTCACCAGGTCTAAGGAGTCATTGTGATATTTCTTAGTGCAGGGAAGGACCTTCTAAAAACATCTGTATCAACTTGCAGTAAAGTTATTTTAATAGAACTGTCAGAAGTACAGATCTACCTTATCTCGAACGGCCTACTAAAAAAAGACTCAGCTCCCAACGTCATCGTAATTAGTAGCTGTTTGAGTCAAAACCTCTCACAACAATAATATATTCGACGAACCGAAATTATTATGATCACCTGTGGTTCTGAGCTATTATCATCCTTGTTCTCATCTGGTCTACAATCACCGGATGCATCGTGCAACCTGCTGCATTGTTATTTCAGCTATCTCTTTTTCTATTCTGGAAAATACCTAGATACAGGAAATTACGGAGACGAACATCTGGGCACTCTGCACTTTCACGTCCGACACCTACATACAGGAAACTACGGAGAGAAACACCTGGACATCGTATATCTCTAAAAACTGTTACCTGAAATACGAGGAACTATGTCGCAGCACACACATGCGTATATCCATTATACACACGCGCTCCATATGAATGCTGTCACACTTTCCGTATGAGCTAAAGATTTCATAATTCTATATCATTGTGAAAGCAGCCTTAGCCATTTCCAGTATTAGAAATTTGGTGTGAACTGTAGCTTCATGTACAAAATGTATTTGATTGTGTTGTGTATTCGTAAATTACCAACACTATCCAGAGTACACATAGCTAAATAAGGCAAAGCAGCCAGCGCCATCCAGCGTGTGAAAAAGTAAATGGATGTGCGAAGAAGATGACGACGACGATGACGGACCTGAAATAAAATCATCTCACTTGCCATCTCAATACTCCCTCATCTCGTACATCAATCTCACTGATTTTGATGACAATCAATTTAGCACCCTCGATTCCTATAGTGAATGTATCAATAACTTTTTTTTTCACACATAGTTGTTCATAAGTTAGTTGATTCCAAACACAGGTACATGAGATGCTTCGAGTAAAGAGTCTCGGCGGCTAGTGCCATATACGGCGGGTTGCCTGTACTTGGCGGGAGACTCGACCTAATCTCTTAATATGTATAATTTAACATGATTCATTCACTACAATTTTACAGTTTCTTATACGGTCGCATGGTTAGCGGTGCTCATTAAAATTACCTATAATTTTGAGTTTTGTGTACATAATTTCTTGTCGGAACTAAACTAATACGTTTACGCGCGCTCACATGTTATTGCGACAATAATATTTTTCTTCGTGTAAATTCGTCAGGGTAACTAATTACCCCAGGGTACTATCGCACAAACCTCTTTAACCGTCTCGCGAGTCACATTCATCCGAAGTCGCGAAACGTCTCAATATACACCTACCAACAACAAAGAAGTTCTATTTTTAAAAATATATGAATAGTCGGTATGCGAAAGAACAAAGTTTTTACTATATTTTTTCATATCAAAATTAAATCATAAAATAAAGTCCCCATTCCGGGCACATTTAGGAGAAGACCACTTCACTTTGAAATATAATATTGAACATTATTGGAGGCCCCCCAGCCCCATCCGCCGGATTTCCGGTTGTATCTTCAAAAAGTATTTACAGAATTTTCTTTTAGCGCCTTGAATACCAGTATTCGAAATCCGTGACCGAATTTAATGTCTTGTATATTTTTTGTCGAAAATAGCTTCATGATGATAGGTTTACCCACAGTTAAAAAAAAATTTTAATTTGTTTATATTTTTATAAGGAAAAAATGTTATAACTTATTGACGGTCAATTATTTTAAACAAGCTCAAAGTTGATGTACCATTAAAAGCACCTACCACCGAGACACAAAGGATTATTTATGTCAGAAGTAAATTAGTGACTGACTTTATCTACATAATGATAGAAATATCTAGAGGACGGTGCTGCCCTCAGTGAAAGTTTACATCTATATTTTCAGAATTCACTATACTTAGAACGGTCGGTAATACAGAATAGTGCAGCCATGTATTGATGTATCACGTTTCCAGGGGCTACTAAAACCCCTGGTACAAGGTTGCCAGTGGGACAATTTTACACAAAGTGTTATTTATTCAAGAAAGTCGCTAAGGAAACATTGTTGCTCACGGCACTATATTTTTCGACCTGCATAGTTCATGTGCGGTTTTGTAATTACATTCCGACCGTGCGGTTCTTTTGTTTAGAATTCAGTTCTGATATCTCGAGGATCTTCTGGTGTTAATTAATCAATAAATTACAAGAAAAATGAGACCAAGCGATAGCGAGTCACAAAAGTTCAGTTCCCGAGCTCAGAGTATAACTTCCTCGAAGATGAAGATCAACACCTCCGGGAGAATTCGTAGGGCCGCTCCAAAAAATATAACGTCAATTCTTCAACAACGACAGGATCTTCGTGTAATAGAAGATGGCGTGGATATGACGCCAAAACCATTGGTTCATTTTTTCTATCCCAGTATAGAGGAGAAGCAAGTAACGGCCTTTGATACTTTCGGTTTCCGGGAAGCACCAAGCAGTTCGCAATTAGTGATATCCGCTTCCGCTCACGGAGGACTTAAGGCCAGTTCCTCTCTTGTCATAAAAACATCATCCGTGCAAACTGCAGTTCTGGTACCAGAAGACATAGTGTTCGACAGTTTGACGTCGACACAGATCCAGGAATCGCCTTTGCAATCAATTGATGAAGACAGGGCCCCCTCGCAATTTTGTTTACCCAGGTGAGAGTATAGATAAATTTGATAAATAACTTTGTGAAATAGTAATTACTTCTTTCAGGTACAACTCTGATATCTTTCACGTACCTCCTGCCAAGGTAACAATTACTCTTAAGGAGACAGAAACAGTCTTCATCTTTGAGATGCCACAGCTTACTGAAGATTTAAGAACACCAGAGGGTCAAGCTGTGAAGAGTGATAATGAGCGTTATGAATATATTACAGTGGGCGCAGGGTCGAATAGGAAATTAGCTACAGCCGAGACTCAGACACCTTGCGTCCACATGAAAACGAGGTCCAGTTACTTGGGTAGACATCAGCGTCGTAATCAGGGCACATTTGTCAATAACTGGGTACTGTACGACACATTTGCTGAGATGGAAGCCCTAGGATTGACGGGTAACCTCGTGCTTTTCACCGACGAGGCCATAAAGAATCTATGGAAAGGAGAGGTTCGTCGAGTTATCCTAATAGAGCAATGGTAGGCAAAAGTATTGAGTCAAAACTGCAAGATGAAGAAATGATACATATGCAGGAGAACAGGATGAAGTTACCAAAACTGACGACAATGGATATTATGAACCCTGAAGATCAGTTGGCAATAATAGGCAAAACTAAGGAGTTCAAGGATGCTGTACGAATCGTGACGAGAATCATTTCCAGCAATCTGTACATCGTGGCGCAGAAGAGATTCAAGGGTCTTATTGGACAAGATCCATGCAGCTTGAGTTTAGAGTTCACCTACAGTCTAGACCTACTGTGGAAGCATACATATTACATTACGCAAGGGCGACCAGTATCGTGCTTCCGGTGGAATTACATAAATCAGAACGTCCTGGCCGCTGGTTACGGTGCTGCACCAAGTGCAGATTCCAAGACAGGATTGGTATTGATCTGGTCCATTAAGAATCCCAGCCTACCAGGTCGCGTTTACACTTTTAATAGTCAGGTATCAGACATGGATTGGAGTAGGGATAAGCCGAATTTATTGGCAGTAGGATTTTATGACGGCGTCGTTAAGGTCATCGACGTAAGTAGCTTGAATCTGGTAGTGATGCGTTCTAGTCGCAGATCCGCGTCACCCTCGTATGCACCCCATTGGCAGGTACAGTGGTGGGAAGGCGAGGAGCAGTTTGATTTTCAGGAACAAATTTACACGAGTAACCAAGATGGCCGTATCCTGTGTTATCGGTCTGGCGAGGATTTCACGGCTACGGAGATCATGAGGATATCCAGGGTAGAAGGAAAAATTAGGGGGGTCAAGAGAACAAATCATTGTGCCGTTTACGATATTCCCATAAGCAGGAATTCTGGTGCACTGTTGCTTAAGCGTCATCCTACCCTGAGCAACATATACTTTGTTGGGTCTGACGAAGGCTGTGTTCATCGATGCTCGACGAATTATCTTCATCAGCATATCGAGGGCTTCCTGGCGCATGACGGTCCTATCTACTCGATGGAATTCTCGCCGTTTTGCTCAAAGATATTTCTTACGTGCGGTGCCGATTGGTGCACCAGGATCTGGGCTGAGGGGATCTTCGAGCCACTGATTACTTTGTCTACGCAGATGGCCTGCGTACGGGCTGCTACTTGGAGTCCTACAATTTCCACAGTGATAGCTTGTACCGTTAATAACGAGATCTGTCTCTGGGATATCAAGAGAAAGACTTACGTGCCGACCTCGATCACGATTTCCACGCACGCTGAGAGATTTCTGCTACTTGAGTTCACTAAGAACGGAAGTCAACTTGTCGCGGCTGATATCGATGGCGCTATCTACGTCTACAGTCTAGAAGGCATGCCATTTCCACCCTATAATCAGACCCGAGTTCTCGTCAATTCCATTGAGAGAGCTTTGATTACCAAGCCAGCTTTACTTAGAAAGCTGAAGAAGCTTGGAGAACCATTTTAATACTTACTACGTAAATTTCAATATTGACACTAAAAATATAGAATTGCAACAGGTATGTACATTGAAATTTTTTTAAAAATTATTTTCTTTCTAATAATGTACAAGGTAACGTTTGTCCATGAAGTAAGTAAAACATTGCCTCATAAATTTTACTCTATCCTTTAATTGATACTCGCCGTAAACTAACTTCAAACGATTATCAGGCACTTACGTACGAAGCGGGCATCTTTCAGGATCATTTAGAAGTTTAAAAACTTTCTCATAAAACCAACCGTGGAACATCGTTCGCATCATTCGCCATATTTATATCAATCGTTTATATACGTAGTGACGTGTAAACCTATAGGAATAACGAAAGCCAAGTAATCGATTCATAAATCAGAACCCTAATCTCCTATAAATTTTCTCATTACACCTCAATACTCATCAATTAATACTGTCAATTGATGCATATAATTTTATTAAAACGCTAACAAGCTAACATTCTGTATAAATTCTCTTAGCATCAGAGAAGCATTAAATATTCTACAAAGTATGGAGTAGGTAAACAAGGTAAGGATCTGCCTTATCGACAGTAAGGCCTATCCGGCACGTGGGGACCCCTTTGGCGCATGTGAATCTGTCCCAAGTTAAAAATACGTGTAGTCAGGTCGAGTAAAGAAGTATAAAAAAAAGTGCCGGCGCGTCGCGTGATCCGAGCCGAGCGAAGAAGGCAAAGCGACTACTTGGATTTACGCTGGGACCTACGGTTAGGACCCACTCGGAACTCAGGCCCGGTAGGCAGCCAAGGCAGCCATCGATGCTGGCTGCGCTTACTGCTGGAGGTGAGTTCAGGAGAGTGCCCAGGTAGAGAGGGGTTTCTGCCGCTTGCGGGCACGATCTGCGCTACCACCGTCAGCAGGCAGTCTTATTACGCCCGCACTCAACTACGCGAACTAAGTACTTATAGGCCGGTTTTAATAGTCGACGAAAGGGCCCACTATACCGATCATTTTGGGCCCTGGCAAATAATCGAATATCTACAGAATGTAACGACACAGTACGCAGACTTTTTTAATGGTGTATTGGATTATTAAATCTACCAGCTAGAACCGTGACAAGGAGCCAAATTTCGTGTATGAACCTAATCGATAACGATTCAACCGATCACAGGTAAATTCTTTAATTATTGAGAAACCGATTGAGAAACCGATTGTTTGCTTCAACTGTTATCTAAAATGGGTACATAAAAAATTAGTTGTTGTCACGAATTCATTTATATGTATCGAATAAAAGTTGTCGCGTCTTCATTGCCGTTTTTTTATGCTGATGATAGTCAATGGTAACCTTTCATCCGAACGATTATTTGATTAACACATTGTATAATTCATTGAGGAATGTCTTTATGTGATGGCTGTATTTTAGTCGTGTGAACCGAGCTTAAAAGAGTCTAACATGCGGAATCACGGGCTATAGTGGTGAAGTCGATGTTGCTCAGGCACGAGCTACAACCGTAACCGGCTAACTTATCCATTGTGAACTCTGACCGTGTCCACCAGGAGGTAGAACGGTAAACCGAGAGTCCCGAATGCGATTTCGGAATCGCTGGCCCTCGGATATATAGATTCCTGGGAGTGGGATCCCACTCGCGTTGTACCTTGACGTCGTGTAAATCGCCTGCAACTAGTCGCCAGGGCATTATGGATTGAACGCTTGAGGAGTTAACGGCTACGGAGTATAGCCAGAGCGGTTCGTTTGCGAAATTACACGTTTCGACGTACATTCGGTGCGCTATGAACATCAACGTCGGCGAGTGTAACGGGTGCTTCACAAGTAAGTGCAAGAAGATACTGAATTTTACTTAAGAGGGTGAGAGGAAGGTTCGAGTGATTATTTATTATTAATTCTATACAAGATGCATGAATTTTTCCAGTGAATTTATTAAAATTCTAACCTTTCACGCGTTACTTTTTTAAGAAATTTTTCTTCCTTTATCTTTCCTCGTTATTCTTTGTACGGTTCACGAGGCGTGCATGGATTTATATATACCATCGAACTGGTCTGTGATATTAGCATAATACAATCAACTAATGATCTTTCCGTACGTATCCGCTTTGTGGATTATATTAGGTTTCTTTGTACTATAATGAATCATTAGATATGATATTTGCTGTATCATCGAGTATATGCACGTGATAGATATTTGTTAGCTTCGGCGACAATGAGAAGGTACTGTTAAGTAGAATTTGGGGCGAGTTTGGAATGGAAGTAGCCAAGGTTGACCGGACAATGTAGTTTGGAAAGAAATTTAGGAGGGAGATTGCACTCTTAAAAGTATTCGATATTTCACGGCTAAATTTACCTCCGATCAAGAATTTAATTAGCTGTGGCAATGATTGGATATCCGACGAATGAATGAAGCATAACGCATAATGCACTTGTAAAGTCCACCGATCCATTCTGGGGCAGTGAGGGTTTTATCTTTAATGGCACGATGGCCGCTGCCTATTGGCCTAATCGTGACCATGCATCACGTCTCTATCTCCATCTATTCCTCACGTATTACGCCGTGAATACCTACTCCGCGTCGACATTATCGTGGATAATTTGGTATTTACCCAGGAACGATCAGAAAACTTTCCCTCCATCTTTGAGACACACTGGGGAAACAATTTTTTACTTACGCAAAAGACAAAATAAGGCTATAAGCTAGACTTTACATACTGCACATACTGCTTCACGGAAAATACTGATTAAACGTGTCTTACGTTGCAAACTGCGGGGGCGCGATTATAGCTAATAAACTCGAAGAAAAGAATTGACTGCCGGGATAAAAATCATCAGATTCCTGTTTCCTGCAAAGTGGGATTTGACACTCCCACAGGATACCAAGAATGCAATCAAAATGGTACGCAGTACGTAGGTGGTTCCTTAAAGTTCACGTAATTGTCTTTGTAAGAAAGAAGGTTCCTTCAGAAGAGATATACTGTATGTAAATATAAATATGAATATGATTTGTGGTCTATCGTGATAAATTTTGAAATTAGAATCACTATCAGATCAGCTACTTATTGGACTAATAATAACAGTCACTGGTCTCGACTTGAATCATGCATCCTTGTACCATCCTGAAACAGGCAGAAGTTGATCCTGTCGCAGTATTTGGAACCAGTTGAATGCAGTTCGACTGTCTCATCCACATACCACAGGCTAACCTTATGTCCGATTGAAGTCTCGCACTTTCTTATCGATGGTGCTGCAAATCACGAGCAATACCATCTTCTGGTAGCTATCGGGACCCTGGAGAAGCTACAGCGGATGGACGTGTACCTTGGCATACTGGATGTGTGAGATAACACTGGGTCCACGAAATTGCATGATGCTTTTTCTTCGGCTGCTATGGCAATTAGCATTTGGGCTACATGGGACAACCCCGTATGAAAATATATAAGATACCGGCTTCTCCAAGTAAACTTGTTTATCAAGTTACAACTCAGCTCTCGATCGGTTAGGCGTTGCTGACTCCAAGCATTTGTACATATCGTTTCTTCGAAGAAATTTTTATAGATATTCACTTTGCAATATCGGATAGGCAGAATAAAAAAAGAGAATAAATATTTACGAAATCCATTTTGAGGCTGTGTCAGATCTCAGGACGATGTCAATTTCGATGTAGAGTGCGTAACGTCCGGGTGCCGAGTGAGCTCCGGCATTTGTCCAATTTACGTTACGAGCCTCTACCGAGAAGTTATCAACATAATCGTAAGATAAACGCCCCTCATAAAATTAAAAAGCTCGCACTCTTCCATAGCCGTACCATGGGATACAGCGTGGCTCTGTCATTTTCTTACCTTCCTTTTTCCCTCTGATTCTTTATTTTTTTTTCTGCACCCATTCGACTCCGTCGCCAATCGGTAGAGGGTCTCGATCAGAGCGGTGTAATCGTTCTACACGGTAATTATTTCAGAGGAAGACAACTCTTATTCAGCAGGACAAAGTGACTGTCACCATTATCAGTCTGAGGACCTTACGTTACTCGATGAGTGTGGCTTATAGAGTCCGTTGATTCCTATAGTGCTCATCTTCTTGCAAACAGTCATGTTTTGATCCACTCCAACCTAGCAGCCTAATAAGAAAAACTTCTGATACACATTTTTCATAAGATAGTCCTGCTGCTGGCGGTAAAGCCATTCGATGGACTTTGATCGAAATATGAAGCAAGGTATCAATAATCGTATTATAGGATTACGGTGAATCAATGAAATTTGTAATATGTCGAATTTTCCAAATTTTCTATATTCATAAGTGGCAAAAAGATCTATAGGCTTTAATGCTTCAAGACCCTGATGGTACGGATATTAAAGATTACAGAAAATATGTTGTATACTATGTATATTAAAGAAATCCAATCAAACACGAAAATGAGGTAATCAAATTCGTTAAATGGGTCTTTTTGGTTAAATCGAGATATCTCCCCATGTGACTCTAGTTCTACAAAATAAATACTGAGTCAATAGTGTAAAGAACTCGTTAACATTAAGCATTTATTCACAACGCGCACAGACCCTTTATTCAAGGGACAATTCTCGAACACGGTAGCTGTTCGTGACGGTCCGTGGTTGTTGTTCCTCGGTTAGTCTGTGCTTAGCACGTGTGCCGCATTTACCGTGAAGGTTTCGAGTGCGAGGAAAGAGAGTTGCGGAGCTCGTGAATGCCGGCAGCATTCGTGATGATGCGAGCGTGACTCGCTTCCTCGGCGAGGAAGAGGCCCCACTACGCAGTCCATTGTCATACAAACTCCAGAAGGTAACTCTCTACGTCTCTCCTGGTCGGCTTGTCTACCTGCCTTTTGCTTAGGAGTAGGTACTCCAGGAAGATAGGTAGGTGCTCCATACAAGCATCGGAAACTCCTAGCGCTAGTAGATATGCTATGTACAGTTAAGGCGCTGCGACGCCTTAACTCGAGTTCTGCACAAGTCGGGTTGGGTCTCCCGGAACGAACGAAATGGACGAAGCGTGGCGAACGCTGGTTTTGTCGAACAGGACAATAGAAGAGATTGCTTACTTTCCCTTTTTGCTTCCTCATAGAGGAAGCTATGTTTTTATGAAAAATTTTTTTTTCGAGATTTTCATGGTAGAATACTTAATATGGTCTAAAACGTCAAGAAAAGTAGTTTAGAAAAAATGTCCGTATGTATGTATGTATGTGCGTGTGTGTGTGTGTGTGTGCAGGGCTTCGAAAATTCAATTGCCTCTTACTCAGTAACCGTTGGAACGATCGGACTGAAATTTGGCACGCAAGTAAAGTAGATATCCCTCTTTAAATGTTGCGATTTTTAATGAAATATATGCAGCCATTTAGATTTTATGTCATTTAAAATTGTTTGAAAAAAGGGCGTGGTCGCTCTAACTTTCGTAAAGGTTCGACGATTTAGCTAAATAGTTCTTCATAACTGTAGATATGTTCAATGTTGTTTGGTATTGAATTTCGACAAGATCGCTAAAGCGGTTCAGATTTTACGTGTTTTGAAATTTTCAAAAAATTATCGTTATTGTTTTTTTTTACCTCATTTTTAAGTTTTTATTCATGTAAGTACCAAAGTTCAATTGTACATAACTCGCGAAAATAAATAAAAGAACTTCCTCATAGTGGAGGCTTTGTGAACGAAGGAAAAGAATCAAGAAGCAAAGTGTAAGATTCTACTTTGCATCCTTGTTCTCTTTAATACGAGAGTCTTTCCCAATATTTTCACGTAATACTTTCAATGTGATTCTTCTATACGCACCTGTAAAACGCCAACCAATTTTTACTTAACGTTCAAATCATCTCTTTCCTTTTAATTATCATGTAATTAAACCTGTCTCGTCCTTATAAAATTGTTCTACCACAGGAGAATCATCCCCCTGGAACTCTTTAAACGGTTCCTACTGCAAGACATTAAGGGATTTACTGGGAGTTATCCGGTTCTTTGTGTGCAAGCGTTCTGAAAACGAGGAGGGATTAATTCGGAGCCTTAACAAAAGAGCCTGACGAGTGTTGGGACGAGATAACGAAGGTGAATCGAGGCCCGTTAAGGAATAATTAGCCGAATTGTTGGTTGGTCGATAGGGACGTGTGTTGTTAGTTTTGATGCAAAGGTAATGCCGTTAAAAGAACAATGTGTTAACTATAGAAGCAGGTATGTTTTCGAGGTGTTTTAACACTGGAAGGCTACTTTCTACCATATGCACACACGTGCCACGCGACCGTGCATTGACTCCAAAACCTTTTGTGGTTTTATAGTAATACCTGGATAGAGCCCACCACGGTTTCTTGTATCTTTCCATGCAGATTGTGCGCGTTACGTCCATGCTATAATAAGTCAGATGCTTTGGCTTGTTTCTCCCAAAATTCCTTATATCCAGATCTACGAAAATTATACATGCGTCCAACGTCCACACAACGACGTGTTATACCTTGTTGTTATACACAACTCAGTGTTATACCTTATTCCGATGAAAAATATAGGTTGTAAAATTTTTGTTAAGTTTTCTTATCCTGAGTCCCGCGAGATACGAAGGATAAATGAGTATTCGCGCGGACTCGACGTGACATTACGAGACTTTAGAATCCGTGACAGAACTTGCCAGGCAAATTGCGCAATGCCAATTTACACCGATCTTCTCTGTGCCTGCCTCGTTCTCTGCCGGTACGTGGAACGTCTACGCATTATGCGCCTCTTAACTATCTCTTGCCTTTGATTATTTTCTTTTTCCTTTTTTTTCCATCACGATTTCACTTCTAGAGGATCGCCGGGCAATTACCACTTGTGCATGACTGCAGGAGCTATCGTGTTTGTTGGGAATTGTGAGATTAGAATCAGAAAGTATGGTTAGTGTGACAATTTTAAGAGATAATAAGTCTTTCGCGTTTAATTATCCGTAGGATTGTATCTTAACTGTACTTTATAGGGATGCGGACACGTCATCCTTTTTCGAATAAAATTCCAAGTATTCGGGTGGATCTGCAGGGTGAATCCTTCCAGGATAAATAACATGCAGGCGACTGCAATTTGTATGCACATATGTATGCGGGTTTCGTGGCTGGCAGGTCTGAAGAAGTAGGGTAGTCACGCGGTCCAGAGTGTATAATCATTGGCAAATTAACGCCGTGAAAAATTAAGTCCGCTGTTGACAACCTTACGGCGTCCGTACAGGCCCGTTCATACGAAACAGTTCACAGTGGGTAGAAACACGGTGTGTACAATGCTAAATCGAGTGGCCGTCGACTAAATAATTACCATTGCTTCGTTATGAGTGTAACGACTCTGAAAGAGATCCAGTCAATTTCGGCATCCTCCATTGAATCACGCACAATCATAATATTGCGGTAGGTCGGTATACCTTGTAAACACGGCAGAGTGGCCTAGCATACAAGAAGTGAGTGGCAGGATGAATGCGGCTGATTACATTCAAGAGGCTTTTTCATCGTGCTGCGATACAATACAAATCCCACTACTCTTATCCAGCATACAGTATACGTAGATATACGAGTTATTCACATTATATCTTGGTGCCATTGTGAACTTACCCTTTCAATCAATGAGTTACTTGAGTCTCCACGTAACCGACTTGAGGATCCTTTAAAAGTGTACTAGTTGTTCCGTATCTAGCGATGTGCCTGAAATGCATGGCGTTACAAGCCGTACCGTTATTCCGCCATTTTCTCCTCCGCTTCTATCACTCCTACTCTTATTACCAGCTATTTGTCTCTCGACGAGTTCCATCGACGTCCTTGTAGATGCTTCCACCCCGTGACTAGTGAGCGTACATAAGATACGTGGCTAATAGATCCACCTCGTGTTTCAATGTCGCCATTATGAAAATACTCGTTGGATAATCTTATTCTGGCTAGATGAAAGAGCAAGGCGCATAACTGACGGCCGCCAGGTAGATTGAAAACAGTTACGAAGCAGTGGTAACAAGCGCGAAATTTCTATCGCGAATCGCGGTGTCGGACAGCCGCCAATTTCTCTGGTTAAAGGCTATTTGCTACGTCGAGGCTAGATACACGGTGAGAGTCTCGTCGTGATCCTACATAAAGGCAGGTTACATTAATCGACTGTCGAGAACCATGAGAATGCCCTCGTGAACTATTCAAATAGACATATCTATGTCTTGTTCACGTACAGTTGTTCCGCGCGTAAATGATCCTGTCTAGGGGACTCTTTCATCTTAAAAGTCATAGGAAGATGACCCCTCCGAAACTTCTTTTTCTCATTGACAGACTATACCGTTTCACGTAATAAATTGTAGATGGGCAGACTTGGAGATTTTACGATCTATAAGCCGATAGGCAATTTCCGCCTTATCTTGAATATCTCATAATCAGTGAAGCCGTAAGATCCTTTTAGAGATTGATTCATTGAGATTACAGCTAATTTTCTTCGTAGGAAGTAATGTGGAGCACAGGAGATATTTGCGACATCCGGTAAATGGTGACACCGTTATTCGATATATAATACTTCCGCTTGTTCAGTGATTTCGTGGGTAAATACCGAGACGAGATGAGGTTTGTCAAGATTCGATTATAAAGAGCAGTTAGGTGGACGCAGTTAGTTGGGCTTCCAGTACCGGACGGCTGTAGATGAAAACCTTGTTGGATTTCTGACCTCAGAAATTCTAACCTAAAGATCACAAGGGAATTTCCATCAGGCGTTAATTTCTTGATTGCGAGAGTGGTCGTCTGTGATTGCATAAGAATTTTGCGAGGATCATAAAGATTTTGCACCTTTACGTCTATTCAGGAGCTCATTCCCCGGATAGTAATTAACCATTATGGCTGGCAAAGAAGTGGGTAAGAAAGATTTACTTGTTAATGTAAGATTTCCTCGTAGGCTTTATCGTACGAATACACTTCTATAGACATCGCATGTTACACTTGACTCGAAGTGAAGTATATTATATCTATACTCCTATTAACACGTAGTTAATGGTTTTACTGAGGTGCACTATAATGAAAACCGTAATTGGTTTGCCGGAAATTAGTTATAGTAGAGATATTGGGATAAACATAAAGTAACTATAGGAGAAATTTATTAACATTTTGAATTAATTAGGTATAGAAATTGACATGATATTTCTTATCTCCATATCAACCAGAAACGATCATCGTACTACAAAATATGGAGCGATCGTCTTTGCAGTAGACAATAATACACGGTTGGTGAAAAAGGTTAGAGGAATAAGATAACGATATAAAAGGAAAGAATCAGCGTCCGTGTCTCAACAGGGTATCCAATAGAGAATGAGGTATTTACAGTTTTAGCAACGATCGAAGGAGTCAACCAATCGTAAGGACCCTGGAGAATAGATCCAGTTTTTCGTGGAAGTCGCTTCTATAACGCTTTAACGATCATGTCCCGACGGCGATCTTGCACGCAGTCCATAACCTGCGTAGAGAGAAGTAATAGCGAGAAGCATCGTATAAGAAAAGAAGATCGAGCAAGAATTTTAATCATTACATTTATGTTTGTCCCATTTTAGAACACTATACTTGTCAATAGGATTTCACCGGATCGACTATAAACATGAATAATATTACTCGCGATCAGTATAAAATGGATTTCATGCTTTTAGAACAATATAAGTCATTCTACAAACGATCTTAATTAAGTCATATTTTCATTAAACCTATATATAGTATCTTATTACTATTGATTTTATTTTACTCGGTATAGGTTAAGGTTCGATTCATACGAATCGTATACGTACCAGGTACCCCAGGGACAACCAATAGGTTTGACTTCCACAGAGCTGATTCTCCATCAAGTTGCTTCTATCGATGCAATTACTACATCAATTAGTTGAACGTCACAGAATCCAGTAACACGTTAGTATCTTGACATCCTGACATTCAACTGGTACTTGCCAGTTTGCCACTCTTGATGTGGTTATGACATGTAATAGTACAGAACGTTCACTTAACATCCACGTAGGATGTTTAGATACCTGATCAGAGATACTGCATTGGATGTTCTCCAACAACAAAAAATTGCAAAAGCAGTTATTATACAGCGCAAGAAATTAAAGTAGTGGTTGACTGTAGTCTTGATGTTAAATTTGACGAATAGCTAATTTTTATAATATAATAACAATGGAAATCCTAAAGATCTGTGTCTAGTGCAAGTCATGTATCCGCACGTGTACATAAATAAGTGCCTCGTAATATAACATGTGCAACAATATAAAAATATTCATGAGCTCCTAGTGAAAGGTGGTGAAGAAACGTGGTCAGACCTAACCTAACTTAATAGTTCCTGATCATATCATCGATATTTCAATGGCGGATGGATGGATGGATGGATGAGAATGAGTTATTGCGCTGGTCAGGAACGGGTGATTGTCGGGAGATGTCCTTGCCCGCAGCTTCGAACTGGTTATGTCAAACAGACCCAAGAGAGAAAGAGAGAGGAGAGAGAAAGAGAGAGGGGAGAGAGAGAGAGAGAGAGAGAGAGAGAGAGAGAGAGAGAGAGAGAGAGAGGGAAGAAAGCCGGCATTGCATCTCTCCCCCATCCTCTCTTATGGCTTTGGTTGAGGAACGATGAGAGTAAGAGACCAGATACTCTCAAGGGGCCTAAATGCAACTTTTTTCTTGGGCTACTTCCGCTTCTTTTAATCCGTAATCAGCTTGCTTTTTCTCTCCATGCGATATTTTATTCCTGGTGCGATCCAAGTGGTACAGTTGCATGTATACTGATGGATTTATGGATGCTTGTCCACAGTCGTAGGTATCGTGACGTGTGCCAATGTAAAATCCTAATGCAGACTGGTTTAACTGTCTTTATTAAGTTCATAGGCACTAATATGGCTAATTAGATTCTATAAACTTTGAATCCGCATTAGTATGCACACTGCATCGGTATCGGCGGCATTAATCTGCTATTTATGCACGACAAATAGGATAAACCAACATCGGCAAGACCGAGCGAGGGTATAGTACTCGCCCGGCCGTTCCACATAATTAGCGGTACTAATTAATGGCTGTTGCTTGGATAATTATGCTCGGCTGGAAACACGAGAGCCTATGAGTAGTCTCGCGTTGTTGTGTTTTTTGAATATGCGAACAGTGCATTGGGTAACGAGAAACTTTTGGATCCACCATGATTTAATAACGCGCACTCTGGTGACAAACTGTGTACTACATCAATGGCCGCCCTAAAGTCGCAAATAGTCAACTATCAAGTACTAGTAAACAATTAAACACAATAAAACTGGTAACCGTAAGGCAGCCTAAACTGTGTGGGACTGCAGAATTACGATGCTAATTCGTTATTTTTCAACGGAACAATTTTTTTCTTTCTTATCTTTCGTTTAGTCGCTGCAAGCCTAATTACACTGTGGTGTTCTGTTTTGATGAATTCTGATAATGTTCCATCTGGTTTAAAATTAGAATATGTTTAGGGGTGCCAAATGGTAGTAAGGATTTCTTAGGAGTGCCAGTGACTGGTAAGACCCCGGGGTTACGGGATTCATCGTTTCCTTCAGTCCCGGTTAGGTCCAATGTAAAAGCAAGGGAATGTACGGGAATCAGCAACGGTGTAAATCATTCCGCGCGCACACAGCATCCACGTTACTGTTGCCTCGGCTATTGCGTCTGCGTGAAACTTTTAAGCTGTGTCTCACGCACACGTACCTATGCTACACAGCCGTGCTCGCGTAATTATATGGTTACGGGTGCGATGCGGCATCTCCGCAACGGCCGATGGATGCTACGCGAGATCACGACTCCTCTCGCCTGCCTATATACCTATACTCTTTTACCCCATGAAGAACGAAGCTTGAATAGCTCTTCGAGAAAGACATGATTGTAGGGTGAAAATTAAACCTATAGAGTGTACAGGCAATTTGTATAGAGACATGTTTTAGGGGTCTTTTGACAGGTAGCCTTATTAGATTCTACTTTCTTAAACATATTCATTTTAAACTCTTTGGGAATGTATGATTTTTCGAAAATAAAAAATATTTATCGAATAAATCAGTTTTCGAAATTTCTTACACTCTCTTAAATGGGTTATTTTATTATTTCGAAGCGTTTGGAAAGTACGGATTAAATATTGCTCTTCAAGCTCGGTTTACGTTTTATTAATCATACTATTTTAACTTCCAAGGCATTAATCCTCGCGAATAATATTTACTTAATATTTAGCAGCTCGCAACTGTATCGAAGCGCATAAATACAAAAAATTCCAAAACTAATTCACGAAATCCTTATAAACGATGAATTCCTCTATCGTTTGTCACACATTATCCATCTTAAACTGTCATCAGGTTCGCCACCCACCACTAACTCGTACCTCTCATTACAGGAGGACGTTTCCTGTCAAACTAGAAGATGTTTGCCAGGTTGTGCAGACAAGCTCCGAATGGTACGTACCCAATGATTAGGTAGCCTGTAAATTGTATCGAGGAGATTCCTGTGTAATGGTCTCTGGGGAAGAAAAAGGTAGAAAGAGCTATGAAGTCGGTACGAATCAGACGAATAAGAGTGTATATATATATCTATCAACGCAAACATAAACACACACAGAGAAGTAGGTATCGTAAGTGCATCATAGAATAAAGAAAGCTTGTGTCATACGATCGTACTGGAGGAGCAAACACTCATCCGCCCCTTACCCTTCGTTAAATCCAATAAGAAGTACGAAGCCCGAACGTTGTAATTAATACGGGTAAGAATCTTGTAGCGTGGTGGCCTGTCGCCGTGAACTTAGTCACGGACAATGGGATCTCGCGGCTATATATCACTGCCGCCTGCGCATCCTTCTTATAAGTTATACACCCGATCCCAGAACAGGAGTTCTAACCTCCAAGTACGATCTTGGTGATTTATGCTTGTCTGATTAATCCTGCTTTCTTCTTGTGAGACTCTGATTTTCCTATCGCTTTAATATTCTAAGGAATATCGAGTAATTTCCGATTGAAATTTTAGATAATTCTTTTCCTCTATATCGTGGAAAATAGCGTGACGCTTTGCCCAGGTCGTATAAAAGTTATAGAAGCGAGTAACAATAATTTCAACTTATGGCAGCTCATCCTTTCGCTTCCTTGAACTTCCGGGTGGATACAGTGACTAGTAAAGAACGTACTTGGAGCAGCAGCCAGGAATAGCTTGTTGATCACGCCTTAACCTCACGCGACCTTGAACATCAGGGAGGCTTGCAGCACTGAAGATATTGGTTATTAATACAAATGGACGTGGATCTGCATACACCTGGGTGAAGGTTACTCCGATGGCAGGAGAGATCCTTGTTGGAGTATCTCTAAGTTTTGCACTGGATTTCACAGCCATTTATATGGATGTCTTAATGGGAGCTTTCACAGGCACTTGAAGATCGAGCTTTTTTAAATGAAACGTAAAAATCCTCTAGATTTCTTTCCAACTCTATGACGAATTCGCATAGTAATGTTTCACGAATTCTCAGAGATGCACAGCTTATTTCCATTTTCTTGGTCGTACCAACAGGGCAGAGAAAACAGGTCTTACATTATGAATTCGCTCAGTTGACAATCTCGAGTTACCTGGAAGGATCGTATGGTATAAAAGTGGCCTGGAGTCTTCATTGAAATGGAAGAATATATACGTACCATGTTCTTATATCATGAAGCCAGTAGATGCGGATAGAGAAAACTACTAACGTACCAACAATCCCATGAGTAGTTGGTATACGTGAAATGGCTTTGGTAATAGATCCAGAATGGAGTAAGGATTGTGAATAGAGGAAGGCTGATTTTCTGTTATTAGTAGAAACGAGTAAGGATCCACATGAGTTCCAGTCGCTTATAAAATTCTAAAATGGTGCTCGTGCTTATCGGTTAAAGGATGCGCTATCAGATTTCTATCCATATTTACAGTGCACAAAGCTCTAAAACGTCTAGGAGAGGTTGACCAGCTGTTGAAACGCTTCCCATTTGGCCTGACTGGAACGCATAGTATATAATATAGGATTCGGGGATCTGATTTTGTATACAATTATATAGTATATTCGATAGAGAATTTGCTGGAAATGGAGAGTATAGTATATACATATAGTCGGTCCACAAGCTTAATGTATTTTTTTTTTATAGTTCGTAAGCAATGCAATCCTTAGCAAAATAACATTTTATGCAGTGACACGTGTACCTTGATGAAGACTTCGTTGTTTTCAATCTATCAAGAAATACATCGAACTTGTGGACCGACTATATGTATAATATATAAAGAATTCCAATGCTTCCAGTTTCCTCTTGGGGTTGTTAAACTATCCTGACTTTTTGTAGGCTGGCCTTCTATTAACGTGGGTCGCCAAGTCGTCATGAATCATAGGATCTCGAAGAAAAGTCTATGGGGCTATTGCGTCTTAGCTTGAGAGTACCATCACGGGAACCAATTAATAAAAGGATGATCTACTGGACTTATCGGAATAGATTATTCTTTAAAGTCAATTAAATGTGCACAAGAAAATTGTCAAAATCAACAAACTTATTGTAGGGCAATAGTGAGAGTATAGTATTGAAAAAAATCGATCGATTTTTCGCAATGCTTTAATTATCCGTACATGTAAGAAAAAGATTACCAAAAAGGTTCTGGTTAACGTCTGGAGTTCGCGTGCCGAGGTCGGCCAATCCGCGGAAGAGGCGTGGGAACAGAATCGTCCACGAGTAAACCCCAAATTACGTTTTTATTTCTCCAAGGAGGGCGAGACTGGATTCTAATTGTAAATCTTTCTAGCCGCGAATATAAAGTGAACAAAATGCTATCGTGCTATTTCCCATACCGAACGGTATTAATAAGTATAATGGATGTTATACAGGTATACATATATGATATCTGTTATCCTTATTTCTTATGGGGTTTTGCGAGATGCCATGTATAACTTGAACATTAAAAGACTGGTGCCGCAGTCCGGAGGTAGTCATTAATTGGTGCATTAATTCTAAATCGAGTCGCTTCTATGAAATCGGGGTATATTATGACTTTCTATATAGTGTACAAGTATATGTCTATATACAAATATATGAGTAAAATAGTATTCAATTAAAATTTTAAAAAATAAGAATAAAAAAGGAAACTGTGAACGGTTCCCGCAAGCGGTAAGGCGGCGCATGAATGGAGCTGAGAAGTCCTAAACCTGTCGACGTTGGCTAATTATCATGCTAATTAGAATATAATCCTGGTAATTAGCAGGCAGCGTGTCAAAACAACATCAAGCTTCGTGACTGGATCAGAATCGATCGTGCAGGCCCGTTTAAATATACGAGACTTATTGTATCGCCGAACAGGATGTACAATTTGAAGTGAAGGAAGATGGCTGTCGTATTAAAGAGTTCACTGTACTATATTACGTAGCTCAATGCTCTGGTCTTTGCGGCTTACTTTGCCTTATGCGGTGTCACCACGTGGGCGACTTTTCGTGGGAGATTCTTACAAGAGGCAAAAGTGATCGTACGGATGCTCGTAAATTGCAATTATTTCGTTCTTAGCAAATGTAAACGCACTTTGTGATCATATTGTCGCGTTTATGGATTCGATGCGAGTCTTACTCAGGCATGGGCAAGTTGCAGGCGGGTTTTCAATGGCGATATAGTCCCGACGCTACTCGAGACGATCGCCAAGGAGATCGGCATCGAAGGCGTAGGTACATACTACGTACCCTGCGGGATCGTCCTTTTATCTTCGCATGGAACACGATTCTTACCCATTGAAATTAATGACTCGTTAGCTTGCTCCTATAGTTTATGGGAGGAATATGATAATTCTTGTTAATTTGCGAAATAAATCCTTGGGACGTTCAAGCGGTCTGGTTTCGCAAATCGTGACTTGGTCATAATTATATTCTAAATTTTTTTTAGATTGAAGATGATGGGCAACGAAAAAAAATACTTTGTACTCGGTCAAAAAGAAAGTTCAATGTTGATTTGGTGTTAACTCGGAACTAATATCAATGGAGATCACAGTTCATCGTACAGTTGAGAATAATCAGAGTACAAATAGACTACGATATGGTGATTTAATGATGAATTTCCATCAGAATGATAAACGGGATAAACGTGAACTAACATGGGCTAGGTATTCGACCGTATCGCTTAGGACTGTCGTACACCGTTTCCATAGGAGCGAATATCTAGTCGATAACGCAAACACGAACCGGTACGACTTAATATGTCCCATGTAATCGCTATTATCTTCGACTTATGGGTCCTTTGGAATCACGCTGGTAGCGTTGAGAATATGAGGATAACGGATTTCGATGCGATAAGTAATTAACTAGCTTTGGGCTTAATTAGTGATTATCTTGATGGTCGTCGCATGTTTCCTGGCTGAGTTAAATTTTCAACAGCAACGGTTAGTAATATATTAGGTAAATAATAACTGTTTTAAATAAGGTTTTAAATAAGTAAAAAATAGCAAAAGGAGATGTTCGGTGAAGCAAGTGTACCCTAATGGTAGATGTTTCCTATTAGTGCTACAATAATCACCGAGTCTTCTCATTAACATCGCTACTAAGAGTAGCGCAGTCAAGTATTCACTTATTTTTTTATCAAGCAACTCATCGCCGGGTGTAGTTTACGCTTAAAATATTTTACGACTCGGTCTAAAATCAGATAAGAAATGCTTTATGGTCGATGCACCAAACGCCCAAGAAGATATCCGTCCCTGGTCTATTCGTTCTCCCGCACGAAAAAAAGTGCACGATGTTCATGAGGAATTCCATCTGACTAATGGAATTTAATTGCTGCGGATCAAATTGTTCCATTTATACGGTGGAAGCTGTCAACTAAAATTCCACTTTGAGTTTCCTTTTAAAGCTCGTATATATAAACATACCGTAAGGAAGGTGACGAGGAACGAAATGGAAATAAAAAAAAAATTAAGAAAATATACCAAAGAGAAAAACAAGAATAAGAGATATACCCAGATACCAACCTCACTAGTAAACGAACCGTGAAAAATGAGGACAAGCCTCCGCGCCGTGTTACTCGATTCCTTGAAAAAAAGGCCAACGGATACCTTTTTCATGGATGGAAGCGCTATTTCGATAACGTCAAAATACAGAGAAGTTTATCCACTGGCGAGAGACCCCACAGCGATAGAAAGTGATAGCGAAAGGTTGTCTCGTCGTGTTGTGGCGTTGTCGCGTGGCCGCATGACAAAGCTCGGGTCACGAACTCCATGGCGTCGTGCATCTCGCCGAGTAAATTCTTGTCGGAGTAGGAGCTGGATCGTATCCCGAGGCGAGACAAAACATAGTCAGCTCAGCAGGACACGATGTAAAATCTCTGGTAGAAAACGAATACACACGTATATACACGTATATACATATATACATATGTATATATATATAAATATATATTCGTGAGAGGGTTAGATATCGCTGAAATTAATTTGCTGTAAATAGTACGCCATTCGTGAGACTCAAGAAAAGGGATGTGCGGATCTTGTGCTAAACGATGCGCATGCGCATTACGATAACCTCACCAAATCCTGCCTGATCCGATGACAACCGAACTTACCCGATCGCGTACAGGATAATGAATACTGCTATGGATAAGACGTGAATGCAATGGATACAACTTTTGATATAAAGTCATGTATACGGATGGCATATCTATAGAAATCAATTGAGCATTAAGAAGTGGTGACTACATACTTGTGGATGAACATCAAATAGAAATAATAGGCTGAAGTCTCACAGTATCTCACATGTAAATACCGTTCTCGTTTTATTAGGTTTATAAACAGGTCTTTTATAGACCACAAGTAATTTCTTTCAGAATTTATTCGCGTTCGTGATTCGAATTACGAATGAATTCTATGTAGATGCACATCGTTCCCGGAAGTGGATAATTGGTTTAAATGGTGTGCCGGCCTAGTTGAGTTAACTTGAATCGTCCTGTAGATCTGTGTTTCTATAACGACTACTACAACCCGGCGATTAGCGATTATGTTTATACATCTTCACGGATAGATCGTATCACGTGTTGGAACATGTTGGGATTTCTGTATATGGTGTGCACTGCGTCCTTACCACGCACCAAAAGGACGTGGATGATCATCAGGATGAATATTAACTTTCTACAAGTTGACGACTTCTCTCGAATCTCTGTGTACGTCTTGTTACCTCCTTATTGCCATCTATGGATGAAGACTACCAGTTTCATATCCTATACCTGTCAGTGCACATTGACATAGTAAGCCGAATTATCAAAATTATCAAAATTCTAAGGCTTCAGTTTATTTTTCCGATGACAATGGTTTCAACCTCGAGAGTTTGGTCTTCTCGTTGATATATAGCCTAATTAGGTACTCTATGTTTACCGTAAGAATTGGTAGAGACATGCAGAGTGTGTTATGGGTATAACCTTCTCAGGAACACGCGGTGTAAGAACCACGCGAACCCCACAAACTGTATAACTTCGCGTCATTTATCATGATGTACTTTGAACATAAATTTTAATCGTCTGCCACCAGGGAGAGATCGGATAAAAAGTGGACAAGTTAATTCAAGCAATTTCTATTGAAACCACACGCGAGACAAGGGCTAACCGAACCGGGTTTACTTGGTTCACGTAGAATTGGATTGTATTTCACTTCAAATATGAGAACTAGATAGTTATGAGCAGAAGAGCAGGAAAATATTTTATCTTCAACATTTATAGCTTCTGGAATGTACAAATATATAAAAAATATTGATATAATTTTTCCACGTTCTCAACCCACACGAAAATAATTTATAAATAATATATGTCATATAGTTCATATATATATATATATATATATACAATATATATATATATGTTGGATATATTTGATTTTCACATATATTTACACATATAAATTGATGTATATGCGGCAAATATTTGTAGCCTACATATTAATTATATACATATATTACCTGTACACACCTGTATCGAAAATCAAGTTTCAGTGTCTCCACAGTCAGTCAAGAGAAGCTAATTTCAGTCCAATCCCGCGGTCAACCATTAGCGGGTGACTAAATGGCGGATGCTTTAAGTCAGCGGACTGAAGCAATTGTTGTATTTCTGCCCGCTGTAAATTAAATTCAATGTTTATTTCCGCCCTATTACTTTGTCGTTTGTTTGTTAGTTACTTCCGTTTACTTTTTTGATTTTCATAAGTGACAGTTCTTAACGTGCATTCATCACAATTTACGCATACGTTAATAGTTCCCCGCATCGTTAGCCTTAATGTAACTTGTTTCTGACTGGATGCTGATACTGAAACTTTATTTCAATGTAGGTAATCATAAAAAATAAAGTGTGTGACACGGGATAAAACACGATTTCAGTCTTTGGGTGATGTCAGTCTTCACCGACGGCTCGGGCAGCCAACTTCACCCTAGTGAAAAAATGGTCTTGTTTCATCCCTCGTCACACAATACACTATCAATGTTGATTCGTATATTTATTTGAAAATTCATCGCGTTGTGTTTAATAAAAATAATTAATTGTATTCCGCTTTGTCATTTCTGTGTATGTACTGATCGATAATGCATACATACGTATATGCACAAATATTGTACCTTATATTCACAGTATATGTGTCTCCCACGCTCGCATCCACCCTTCCTCTTTGAGTCTTTTTTTTAATACCAGAACATTTTTATTCACTATGCATTTTATATACACTCATATAAGGAAATCTATTTAACATATAATTTGTATATATTTAATGTACAAATAATATTAATTTTTATATACAAATTACAATAAATAATACAACACATATAAAAGTGGGCAAAATTTCATAGGTTTTACATATGTTTAACATATATGTATAATCTATATACGTGAACATATGTGCCGACATGCATTTTCAATTACATATAATATACAAAATATTTTCGTGTGGAAAACTGGTCTAATATAATGTACGCGCAGTGAATGCCTGATACAGCTGCCTTATCCGAATAAAGTTCACTACTGGCCAGATGGGACGGCGAAAATTACGAAGCGGCCGTATCCCGTATCTCGCATCTCGCAATTACTCTTCGAGCACGAAGCCAATAAACTTGACTCTCGTCAGGTCGAAAATATGCGAAGCGGGTAAAGTTTTAGGCCGCTTATATCTCTCGACAGAGACGATATCGTCTCCTTACCTTATGGCTCCTTTCTCAGAGCTCCTGAATGAATTTCTCTTACGTTTTTAACCAAGCAACTTCACGTCCTTGGCATATTTTCACACCTGACATCTTCATTCCAACGGGGTAACATGGTACTGCCCGCATATTGAAGTTCCTTTAATGCTGATATATTTTAACAAATTCCTTATAATTGCATCATACTTCAAATTCAAAATTGTGTATTCATTTAAAGTATTTCTATGGTAAATAATTTCATGTTGAGCATCCACCATTGTTAGGTCCCACTAAAAACTTTCTAGGACACTGATCGCGATGCGTATCCTGACTATACCATGACTTCGACCACCACAATGAACATGTATCAAATTTATGGTTTACGCTGTGGTACCGTGCGGTTCCGCCCACTCACACTTATGTGCACCGTCGTGATTTATGCTGCTCGTAAAGTAGCCTCGGACCAGCCTGCAGAAAAATTATTAGGTATTTTCTTTCTCAACGGTGATATCAAACGCGGAAGGCTCAAGGTAGGTGTATATATGTATAGATAGGTTATGGTTGAGCCATTTTCACTAGGGGATGAAACAGCTTAGGTATACTTTCTTGAAATATCGATCATAGATTAGAAGTACTTTGAGATAAAGAAAGGATTCATTGTAATTATAAGCATTATGCGAGATTAATAGGATACATTAAACAGCAGTATAATTAGTTGGTGTTACTTAAAGATATCTAGAGAGAAATCATCGTGGTATACTAATCATTGCTATTGCCAGTCATTAGGGTATCGCCATGAATATACATTCAGAACTGCTTCAGCCAATAATTCAGCTGCGAAATGGCCGCATTACAACTGCCAAAGATACCATGGGAATTTCATGGGTTCTCATGATATATGTATACGTCGTGCCCCGTTCGGAATATCATAAGAGGCAGAATGCGATGATCCCACGGTACGGAATCACCTAACTTCAAAATTTGATTAGATTAAGATACATTTACTGATAATACTTAAAGAAATATATAACAGAGATCTTCACATGCATTAATGCCTGTTTTGCAAAAAAAAGTACGTTCTTAACGAAAGGAACAAGCAAAGGAACGTTCTTAGTGAACAGGATATCCTATACTTTAAACTATAATATATTATATGCGAACCTGTCATATGTTATATAGATATTATATAACATCGTTTAATACGCCCATATGATTCCACGTTGCAATATCCAAGCATAATCCATTGGAAACGATCGAGATGCAATCTCGAGGGTACCTCGATTCATTGGGGGAATTTTCGGGGGATGACCCATGACCCCCGAGGGCCATGACGTGGATTTGATTCCTGAAATGCAACCTCGCGCACCCTGTAATCTCGTTTCACTCGTGGGTCCCGCTCTCTCAGACCCGCGAGAGAATATCTATAATTTGAATCTCGAATGAGTATAAGTGGCAGGAAATCACTGTAATTAATATGGTATATCTATATGCGTTCAGGGATCTGTATATACCTTACATTTATATTCCATTACACGCGTATAAGTGACAAAAGAGAGGCTTCGCACTGTTGCAGGGACGATCGTTAGTTAAGAAAAACGACGCCATAGTAACGTTTGGCATACGATCGCAAGGAATGGAAGCCGATAGCGGATACTTATGTATTACACCTTAACTACCAGAGAACAAGAAAGAAGAGAAAAGAAACTTTAATAAAAATTCAAACCGAGTTAAAGTTCTTCGAGAATGTTCGGCTCGCAGAGCTTCCTTACCCGTGCACATAGTCTATATCGTAGATACCTGTGAAACGGGCTTAAAGGCCATAAGCATTACGGACTGCTTTATGTCCCAGTGAAAACGGCAAATTCAACCTTGAATGGCCGTTCCTGTGAGCTCTTTTCATGCTTACTAAGTTTACGACCATTGGTGTACGCTAACGGTTTTAAAGGTGCCCCTTTACACTCGCGAATTTTAGCAGCGTCGTACTTCGGATAACTGTTAAACATTTATGAATATCTTCTTTTAAGTTGCTCCTTTGAACAGAAATTCGAATCTGCATAAACGGGCAAGATATGAAATAAGATAAAGGTAAGAAATGTTTGTTTATCGAAATATACCGGAATTGAGCTTTCAAAATCTTGTGAACGTTCATAAACTGTACAAGGATTATTATACTTTGGAGTTAATAATGGTGAATTTGGAGGACTGTCAGTTCCATAAACAATAAATGTATATACCGTAGAATATCGGGAGACAGAGCGGTGATTATCGTCCATTAAAGGTACCATTTAATTTACTTTTCATTTGTGATAATTCCCTACAGCCCTGGGGTGTACCACTTGTCAATTTGGCAGAGAAATTATCTTCAATTCGGAGCGCCATTACATGCTTTCTTACGGCACTTCGTGGAAAGATCGGGGAGACAAAATGGCCACGCGTACACTTGTATGAATATAGGAAAACGATATTGATCTACTATCGATATATATATATAGCGACGTTGATCAACGATAAACCGGAATGCCTATAACCTGTGTTTCCTCCGTCCCACCTAAGGAAAAGAAATGCCGTGCGTGAACGGCAGTGAGTATAAATTAAATCAGCCTCTTAAACGTCTCATTTAAGACCTCTCTCGTCCTTCCGAATCGCCGCATTGTCGATTCCGATCCTCAAACACGTGTTCCACCGCTTACCATCGTTGGAATTTGCGACGTTAACCTTAGTCGTTAACTTAACGACCAGGGCAGTTACTCTAGTTGGTGCAACCAGGCACGTAACGTTCCATCTATCCATAGCTACAGAATAAGAGCCTATCGTAATGACATCGTCTATACCGACGCACTTTCTGCCCAAGCGCAAACTTGGGATTCCTTTATCCAATTAGAACCCTATGGTTAACGTAGTACAGTGAAAGATTCCAGTATTATATAAGACCACGTATGTTTCTATGTAAAATCATACCATCCTTTCTACACTGTACTGTACCTATCGCTCTAATATACAGTGGGAAGAAGCTTGTACCGTATAAGACGCGAATCGTAGGGATGTTATTGAGACGTCAAGTCTGACTGTCTCAGAATAGAACATTATTCATCCATTACCGTGCGTAACATTTTTCTGCACAATTGCATATTTCTGGCTGATTATTTCTACGTTGCGATTACATACTTGCATGGGTTCCACAATAATTGACCAGTGTGTTTCTCTTGATTGTGCTGCGGTGCATTAAACTACCGCAGTCAACAACGTACGGAATGTAATTTACGACGTTACAGCATTTACAAGGATTTGCCACGGTGATATCGTTGATGTTGCTTGTCGTCAGTTCTTTAAATAGTGCCTATGGGGATTTAACAAAGGGAGTCATCAGACCACCAGCTGACACCGGTTATTAAAATTATTTTTTGTTTCTTATGTGAAAGAGCTCCCACAGCTTGCACAGATGTTTTGTCCGCATAAAGAAAAAGGTTTTAAGAGTGCTTGATGAATCTTGAATGCGTTTCGAGGAATTGTATATGGGAATTCGATGAAATCATCGATACCGCTACTCGTCATTGTTCACAGTTTAAGGATAGCTATTTTACTATACATATAACCCTCCACTGTCACGGGGAAACCTTATACTTTATTTTTCACTACGTGGTAATGCGTTCACTACGTGCTATGCGTTGATGCATAACGTATATTTCAAAGGGGCACGAGTCGCGTATGGGACGACCATTAGCCGCATTCAATCACCATTACACGCTTGTGTACTCTATGCGCTTCTTTGAGTCTTAAATCCGCGCGTCCTGGCGAAAATATGGCCCACGAGGCCCCCGTCCGATTCGCCGTACCTAACTCAAGCGCGAAGAATTTTCAGGCATTGTGAATGGCGGACCATCGTACAGAATTATGACGCGGAAGAGCAGTATGATTCACACAGGAGGGTCTTAAGTAATGATTTATCTCGAGGTGTCGAATTTTACGGTATTACAATATCACGGTTCAAATTGCAATATAAGTAATCTGACTCGCATACGAGTGTTATTTTCGAAATAAGTAATTGATAATTTGATACAGGAATAACGAAGAAATTAAATGATTGGCTCACTAAGAGAATATAACTGGAATTGGACACGTTGATCCTGAATTAATTATAAGGTCTCTATGGTTACGTAGGGGTCCAAAGTTCGTGGGCCAGTTCGCTTCATTACACGGATCTCATGGGCCATAAGTATTTTGGGGCGGGTAGACCGACAGATTGCCGTGCTTAAGCCTGAGGGCCTTACAAGGTTCCCAAGAGGGTCAGAGGTCGTAGGGCCCTCCTCCTACCTTATTTCTTTGGCTCCCTTCCAGCCCTTGAACCTTCACTGCCTTTAGATCCACCTCCACATATTCGCTTCCAATTTCTTTAGTACGCCCGACCGAGCAGAATGCCCTCGAGGTCTATCCACTAGCTATGGAAATTCAAGGAACGTTGTGTAATCCTCCAGTGGAGGAGCTTTTTGCACGCACCAGCTGTAGATTAACAATCCTCTGCAAGGAACTCTTGGAATTATTCAAGACTTGTGAGAAACTCATAATTCCGACGTGGTATTTAGCAAGAGTGCATTCTTCAAGGAACTTTGAGGTGATCCGATTTAAACGTCTTCCAAAAAGAGAAGACTTTATCGACTTGCACAAGGCTGAAGATCGGATGTACTTACTATCAATCGGATACCTCGTACTTGTGGTTAGGTGGGAAGGTTCGTTACAAATTCCTGAATATTCATCATCCACCTCTTCGCATTCCAGGCTCTTCATTCAGTTTCTACTAAGGCATTGCATTCCCTACCATCACACATATGGTACGAGCCACGAGGCTCGAACATGCGGTACGCGCGAATACTTACTTCAAGTAAGCAGTTTGGACTCTAGGAAATGTATTGGACATGCAGAACCGTATCGGATCCACGAGCCAAGGTGTCTATTAACCTTGAACTACCCAATGTGGATGAAGAAAACGTGAAAGAATGTTAGATTATTCCTCATTTACCCGCAAATCAAAGCTATTAAAATTGGTAAAGATTCAAGAAGATTGAAAAAGTTTCAAAAGTGATAAAGAACTGTACATATATTGATGCTAACAATTTTTTGGCGTACTGATAATCGATTGGATAGATGATTATTGCACGGTACTGGTATTTGGAAGGGTACTAGGCGATAGACACTTATCCACTCGATTCACTGAGTAAGGTACAATACCCCAGAGGATGGTAGATGCCAATTATTCGAAGAGAACCGTGTTTAAAATAAGCAGCGGCTCCCCTCCATTTTGGTACCTCTTGGTACCTAACAATTACCTTCTTCGCCAATTGTGATTGGCCACGGTGTTTGCGCGGGAACGTGGGGCCAATGAAGGCACCTTGTGCCTCTCTCTTCGCCTAGAGTCTTGCATCCAACAACTCCACTTCATCCTTTAGTCTAGTCACAGCTGCACCTGTGAGTGAACCTGTATTCCTCATCGAAACCTGGTCCTCGATTGAAAACAACAAAGCATCCCTGCATCTTGATAGATCAGCATCATCTTTCAAAGAATCCTTGTGCGCGAATCATGACTACATAGTCAAGAGGATATCGTTAACAAGATTTTTCAGTTTTTAAAGCTCCATTTTTCACTTATGACAAAAATTTCTAAATAAAGTTGTAACATAAAATTTTTTGGAATTTTTTGAAGGAAACGTGATAACTTAAATATTCAAATGAGAATCACCAACAGGAAACACAGTTGAAATAAGAAATTTGAAAATGAAAGTAAAACGAGGTGTAATTGATGTTACAAAATTTACAAGAGACTCAATAAAACTTTATCAAAACGAAGAAGCTTCTCGAGGAATTGTCTTGTGTGTGACATAGAGAGTGGTTCCTGGAGTACGTGCACGTGTCCAGCGTGGACATTCTGTCGCGTGTCTCGGCGAAGTTGTCACTGAGCTTGTCACGTGTCGACACGTGACTCTATGTGATCGGCGTACTGTAAAAAGGCGAGGATCTCGAGAGGGCAGCTAAGGTCTTAACACCTCGATGACGCTATGAGGATCCAGTCGATGATTGAAAATGACAGGAGTAGCGGTCATCGAACACGATCGAATCGATCGGATGATCGGCACGTCGAAGTCGTGGAGTCTTCTCCACGTAACATCAGGATGATCCATCGATTCGCACAAAGTGATAACTAACGGGACTTTCCGATCTCGAATCTCCGTGTCATTGGCACCAATCAACGATACTTTGATTCAGGTAAATCCAATTTGGATTAAATTCACCAGGCATCGTATCTCGTTCTTTCGATCCATCCTTTCGATCTAGACTTTGGCATTTATATCACCATTTGAATCTTCCTATAACAGAAGGTCGTAACTCTTGCAGAACGCGTGTCAAATTGGCATTCATTACGTTTTATAGCTGCTGGACCACTGTATGAACGAAACACTCAAATTCTCTCTTGTCTCTTTTCTTCAAGTTTCTTTCTTGCAAGGTATTCACAATATTATTATAGCAAATATATTGCTGTTGTCCTTCCAACTGTATTGGAGTACAATGCTAACTTAATACCCTGCTCGTGCTTTAGACGGAAGTACATTACAAGTTCATGTAAATATTCTTATTCAATTATATGTATATGTATAATCGACTGAAGATAAATTTTTTATTGTTACCCTTGATTCCAAAATTTTTTTAATTGCTGTCAATAACTCATAGTACTGAACCAATCTGTCATACTGGAGAAAACGTGATTAGTATTAAGCGAGCTTTAATAAGATCGGAGAAGTTAATACGCTTCGTATAGATTCTATAGTTTCTCTGAATTCAATATTTTGGAAAATTATCCAAGATATTTCGTAAGATAAAATTTTCAAAATTGTCGCTGTTGTGTATTACTGGCAACAGGAAAAGTCCCGTAGACAACTATCGATAGCAGACTAGAGTAAGCGATGCAAAAAGTAGTAACAGCCAGTTTTGTCAGACACGCTCGAGTTGGGAAGGCGCATTAAGCCGCGCTCGCAGAGATGAATGATAGCGACAAACTTAATTAACCCGACCCAATTAAATCCGATGGCTCTTAATCGCCGCCAATAAAATCACGATTATAGAGACATATGTTCGTGGCTTTTTCGTGCTTCTTGTATCGACGGTGAAAGGCAACCGCCTCTTGTATCAGAACAAGAATTACCTGGCAGTAGAGCACTCAGTAAATCCTTTCTGTACGGTACGACAATAATTATTTACAATTAGTAGCAAGCATCGGATATGTATAAAAAAGATACAATCATTGCAGTAAATACCTTCTTATCTTTTCATTTGCAGGGGACCTGAAGAGGCGGCATTCGTGGAGCAGCGAGGTCGACTTTCAGCCAGCGGAAACGGAAGCTGAAAGTACGTCAGCACCGAATTCTCCTCCATTTCCAACCCAAGAAGAGGATCGTATTTCCTACAAGGTTACTAAAATTATTCTTTAATTATGTAGATATTTAAAGATATAACATTATTCCCTTAAACAACTAAGTTCTAACCAATAAGGACTCTGTCTGTGTTGTGAGAGACTGTACTATTATACAAGTACAATATTTTATCTTGACGAAACACCTGTTTACGAGTTTGCAGCTTTATGCAGGCGTTTGCGGTGTTATCCAGCCAACAAGCGGAAAGGCACGATTGCTTTTTATCCTTTCTTCCATTCCTGATTCTCTCACTCGCTCTGCTCTCTGCGGAGGAGAACCAAACTGAAAGCGAGAAGGAATCCTACAAAAACTGGTTCCTCCTAAGCATTGCACGAGAATCTGAACGCGCAAGTCTCTCCACCTGAGAACCTATTGGTCAATGCGAATGCACCTGTAGACTCAAGTACCACTTGTTTGCGTGCTCTCAATCGAAATTGTATTTCATAATAGCGAATCCTAGAGACACAGATGTAAAGATAGTTTGTATATCTTAAAAAGGTTTTAAGTTTCTCCAGAAATATTCTTTCCTTAATATCGGAATGTAATTCCGTAAGGTAACAGCCACAACTTCAAGGCCTGGCGCAATATTGAACCCGGTTGCTATAAAACTGCAGAAAGGAACGAGAGACTCTTCGGTAGCGCTGTATACAAAATAGCAGAATGTAGTCAGTGCTTGCCGTTTAAGTGGCTTATTTTAATAATAATGGCACAGCAATCACGAGGAGGAATATTTTAACTCCGAGCAGTAAGATACTTCTCCTTAGACGTTTCCCGGAGGTGAATTTCCTAGAGATGTGCCGGAGGTTCTGCATACTTTGTATGTCGTGATATTCGCTTTTCCCTTGTGTTGCTCGGATCTGCCCAGGAACAAAGAAGTTAAGTGATCATATAAATTTCTCATCCCATAAAATGAGCAATTTCAGGAATTCCTTGAAAGGAAAGTATTACTTACTCGAGAAGGATACATTTTATTTCAATCAAAGGTACCTGATTCGGCTTCATACAAAAAGTTTGTTTTAAATAAAATTATTATTTATTTCCTGAAGCATATCATATGCTCTTTAGGGCCTTTTTCGCGGAATGAGAACTATGGGCATGATTCGGCTCGTCTAGTTTGTTCAAAATAAAAATTTATGAATTTTTATTCTTCATAGTAATAATACTCGGATAACAAGTGCGATTTTTAGTTAATGGTTAATCTTAACAACAACAAAAATTCTTATGATCCGAGGCGGATTGTTATTGTGAATGTTGATGTCTAATTTGAAGTCGATCGGATAAAATATTAAGAAGTTTGGATACTCTAGATTTCAGAAAATGTTGTTTTCAGATAAACGCGTTAAGAGTTTAATTATGCCGACCTGATCGCGTTAAAGCAGCTACTGCACAGCAGGTACCTTAGTTATTTTATTCAAACGGCTGTAATTTCGGAAATAATTCGAATTTCGAATTTTAGTCTATCCAAAATATTCTGAAAAAAATGTATCCTTGAAAATAGGAAAACAAATTTCTTTGTAAAATGAGAATCGTATACGACCCTTTAAAACTGCAGCTGGAAATCGCAGCGTAGAAAAGTAGAACGCCTCGTAGATGGCTTTATGCATGTCCTTGGTAGAATTTTACGACTTTGCACAGTTTGTGTGCCGCCAGTGGATTGCAGCAAGCTGCAATGCATTGCGGACGGAATGTGGCTTCGCTTCACATATTATGGCTCCGACCGTTTTTGAACGTTAGAACGAATAAAGGTAATCACGAAAGGAAATAAAACAAGAGACAAAGGGCCAACAAGAGAAGGAATACTTCTCGAGTCTAAGTGTAAAAGCGTCCTTTTGCTACTTTGTTTTCCTATTACTGCATACCGTAATGTCTTTCTATTTTTCTCTCCCCCACGCTATCGCCTGCACTTTTTGTTTGAGGTAATATGTACGTTGTAAATGAAATAAGAGAAGGGATACGGTATACGAGTATACACTCGAACCACTAACCAACGCGCTGAATAGACAGATCAAAATAAAAAAAAAAAGATAAAAGTAAAAATGTATTCAGTTCATTGGTTTGGAATTATTATGCTTCGGACTCGCGCGTTAAATTATCAATGCGGAGTTAGGTTATGAACGTTAATTACTGGCTGTACGCGATATGGTCGTGCGTTGGATAATTTATGTGACGAAATCGAACTTCTTCATATTATTAGTTATGTAACAGTGTAACCCATAGCACGTGTTCCTGGTATTATTCGAAAGGGCATAAATAAATAAACGACTTGCAATTCTCTCGTGCGAACATCAAAGCTCTATTGCTGTTTTCAACTCTCGCTCGCAAATCAGCTCGTAACTTGTGAGTAAATTCCACAATTCCCAATGAACTCCTGTAATTAGTAAACCTTCCTAGGATTACCTTACGAAAGTAAAGTTCTTTGCTAGGTATTCGTTACGTGCGTAGGCACGCAAATTCTATATGAAATCATGCATTTAAGTATCATGGAAACGAAAAGTCCAGCAGAAAATGTCGTCCGTTAAATGGGTGGCACTGACAGAACGCACGTATTTTTAAGTAATCGTGTGAACCGGTGAAAACTAGTCACGCGGGATCGCTAATCGAAAAATATTAATTGCTTTAATTAAACAAAAAAACATTAAAAATTGCACTAATCTAAAAGATAATTGTCCTGATTCCTGAATTAGTGAACTTTACCATTTTTTTTCACTAAATATTTGTTTATTTTGATTTTTATGACAGAAACTCAAACAAACAAAAAATGATTAGGACGTCGTAAATCGTATGCTTCATGCATTGAGTTACGAGGTCTCGCGTTTAATTTTTTTTACAAAATATAGCAATTTAAAGCGACGTTTGGATGTAAAAGATCTTCCGCGGTCTACTTACAGGTTAAAAAGGTGTTAAGTATTGACATGCGGATGATTATATTATAATATATTTTATACCTTATATCTAGAAGCTGATTTTGTTATAAATATTAGAAATATGAATGTATCCTATTGAAGTTTTATCATTATTGATGAGTCGTTCAGGTGAAATATTTCTGGAAAAGACATTGAATACACGTAGTTCACAAAGTATTACGACGCAGGTATAAAAAGACGAAAGCCTATAACGCGTGTAACCTTTAAATCAATCACGTAGTCCCTCGGCTATTTTATTCTCACGCGGTGTAGTATCGCCGATAAAATCCATGACCTTTATACTACAGGTACCTACGTAAGTACAAGATCCAGTCATGCGCGACTTGCACCCCCATGCAAGCAGTATCGGCAACAAATAGATCGACATCTTGTAAGAGTAAATAACAGTTCCGAGCTGTAAATCAGCCTGTTTGCTTCCACGAGTCTTGGGTACTATATACATATGTACAGTAAGGTTAGCAATAGTCCTATGCAGGCGAAATGGTTACAGCCAATGTCTATTATTTATAAGAATCCTGAAACATTATCAGCGATACCTTAGAAAATCGTCGCAGTATCCTATCCAATAGGCACCTAAGGGTTTTTCCATGCTGTATAATAGAAAATGATTTTAGATAGGCGTGAAGAATAAATTAATCGAGACTCACGAGACTCTCGTAACATCAAGCCAGTATAGTCCAGGTATGGTACCCGTACATGTTTTTTCGAAAGACCCTTTTTATAAGTTGGACGTTGGTAATTAAAAAAAACAGGTAATGAATCCCTGACTCCTGGACGGCGATTTGCTGGCTACGTTCATTCCTTCATATACATATAACAACCCAGTATCTAAGTTGCTCGTAACGTCTTTATAGGTATAGATCGGTATTTCTTTATAAATCGTAAGAGACATATACATATACATATACATATACATATACTGGGTGTTTCGAATATCCCATATTTTGTTTAAATACCTCCAACACAACATTAATGCCGTTCTTCATGACAGATTAAAAAAACAATCAATAGGGATACGCTAGCTTCGTTTTTCAGTGGTTTCATGGAAATTGATACGCGGTAACCCCAGTAGATAGGATCGCGCCGTGAGCAAGGAAGTAAACTAATGCCTCGTGCACAGTGGCAAACCAGATACATATCTTGAGAATTTCATTAGCATGATCCTGAGCTTGCTCTTGGTTTCTCGCACCCCTTTCTTCTTAACTTGTCACCCGGGGCTACATGGCGTGCCTCTCGCACTCGACCTGGTGGAACACGTTTCTTATTTAGCACAATGAAAGAAGCGCCTGATGATCGGTTTACTTACGGTGGATGGCTTATCGATTACGTAGTATCAGGAGTGGCGCTTATTATCTTAGGACATTTTTTTTGTAGTACCTATTGAGAACGCGATAGCATCTAATGAGCCTGAAGTCCAGGTTGTTTGACCTGGTCCACGATGAGGAGCGTTTGAAAACATGTAAGCGATATCCTGGTCGTCGACGTCACTCCGTGAATGATTACGCCATTACTGGAAGTAATCATGCCGCCTGGTTAAATTATATACAGTTATCCGTCAATGTTTGATTGGGCGCACTGAACTTTTGTATAATTAACTTGATCTTGAGGAACCGATCAAACGATGAGGGTCGTGTGTCGTTCTTTGTTTGGTGATGGATCGATGGAAGTGGCTACAAATATTACACTATGAATGATATGCGGTAAAAGATATATTTGTTTTTGAGAAAAAGTTTGAGAATGACATGTAAAATATTGCGGCGAATATATGCTTTGGGGTTAAAGTGTAAAGTTTATAAAGAACGGTGACCTTGCGTAAATTAAATCATGGTTAGAACGTATTTATATGACGTGACAGCGATAAATATTCGATATCTCTTGCTCTGTGTTAGTTGCTGTGTTGCTCTGTGTTACTCATGCAACATAGATCAATAGGTGAGTGTCGCTTACTTAATTGAACTCGAGGAATGGATTAATTCTCGTTTAACTTGTAGATACATCACGCGACGGGAATTTATACCGCTATGAATTTGCACTGATTATCGATTACTATCCAGGAAGAAAACCGGTTAATTTATAGCGGAGACTTCCTGCTCTGTATCCTAACAAAGAGTCCTTTTGTATCTTCAAGAGTATTTAATTAATTTTATATTTTGTTAATAACGGTATACTTGATACGACATATTGAATTAGTTAAAATAATACAGGTATCATTTTACAAATAATCTAAGAATTTTTGTATTCAGATAAATTATGGTTAACGTAATTACCATATAGACGTCCTTTTGATTAATGTAATTTTCTAATGATAGTTTGTAATATATGTCTTACATTTATGTCTTTAGGAGAATGGCAGTGCGGTGCAGGCGGTGGACCTGGTGGCGGATTGTCCGCTGCTTATGCTGACACCACCTTCCTCGCCTACCTCATCCATAAGAAGGACGCCGACGCCCACGACGTTCTTGACATCTCTCGGCCCTGCGAAGAGCATGGGTCAACGGCCCAGTACCCTTCTGCGTCCCAAGATCTCTTTGACCTGGGTCCTGAGAGGTCAACAGCATTCTGGTACCAATGTTAGCTCAAGCACGAGTTCAAACGTTAACACAGATAGGGAAGTGTTGTCCAGAGAGGGTAAGGATAGGTCATCGAAGAGAAGTGTGAAGAGTGTGAAAAACGTTAAAGAAAAGGAAAAAGGAAAGGAAAACATTGACAGATTCGTCAAACAGGACAGGCAGCTTCAGAAGGTTGAAAAGATCGACCGAATTGAGAAGGTAAACTTCGTGTAATGAATGAATATATATTAATACCATATAATTCGATAAAGACTTTTTCTTTTTCTCTCATATTTGAATGCAACCCGTGACTCATGTATATTTTCAGCCCATTGACAAAGAAAGGTTAACCGAGAAGTCGAACTGTCTTGTCGAAAAGACTTCGGATAAAGAATTCCCAAAGGACGTCAATAAGGACAAAGAGAAAGTGAAGAGAGCTATTTCAGAACCGACTCTTGTTTCTCGTGATTCCACTTCGACACCAAATGGGAGAGAAAAACATAGACACAGGCGTCCCAAACGACCTCATAAATCTAGACCACCTAGTAGATTTGGATACGAGATTGCTGATCTGGATGCATTTTTAACTAAGGTAGTGATTGGTGATTTTTTTATTTCACATTTCAAGTGGAAATACATGAAATAAGACTTCACCTTATTTACAGGCTTCAATAGAGAGACCAGCTAATATACCGGTTGTATTATCCTTCCCATCTGTGCTGTATCAAACTCAAGGAGGAATTCAGGACGAAGTTGCTCTTCCTCTGGGAACTGTGGTAAACGCAGTCTTTAAAAACCAAGCTTGGCTCTATGTACAAACTCCTCATGGTCAAGAAGGTTACGTCAGTTACGCAGCTTGTCTACCCTTAGGCATTTTACCACAGCCTACACGCGGTCCTTGCTGGGAGAATTCGACTGACGTATTTCCAAGACCACTTGGTTAGTTTTTAAGTTAATCAGAAAGTTTATTCTGTGATTATTATGAAAAACAAATAAGCTATATTTGAATAGGTATGTTATATATTTCGTTTTATTAAAGGTAATATGACGGATACCGAGAAGCTTAGAGATACAAGGTCGGAGTGCGGAGCACGTGGAAGAAATACAAGGGTACGTCGCGGTCCTAGAGACGCGGTTTCTGCATGTGGCGAACGCAGTGTGGACCGACTTTATTTGAGAGCAGCTGCTAATGCCAAGACGAAAGGATCACGATATACTCTTCTTGTAATTAGAAGCGATTATGACGGGGGCCGTGGTGGAAATGCTATAAGTGTCTCCAAAGGTGACGTTGTTGCGTTACTAAGTGATCATGCTAACGAATGGTTTTGGGTGCGTTCTAGAGACGGTAGAGAGGGTTTTATTCCTGCTGTTATTGCTGGTCATGGTTTCTTGTAACTTCACATGGGGTGCTTTCCAATTACACGACTTGTATCGACATATGTCGATAAACGTCTACACACAATGTTTCAGGTCAATTGGAACAGCGCGTGTAGTAAAATGGTTAAAGACCTAGGGACTTTAGTACCTAACAAAATACAGAAAATACTTTTTTACAACAACTTGCATAAAATAATTATTCACCTCTTCAACCATTATTAAAGATATTTGCTTATTGCATTTCGACAAATTCGACACAAGATTTGAATTTCCTACTCTTGGTTTAGTTCATTCGGTTACTTTACACCGTGAACGTAACGCAATTAAAATCCAGGGATAAACACTATATCAGTGTACGCGTTTGTCGACTCGTGTCGTAATTGAAACAACAGTGCGTAGACAATTGTGCACATTTGTCTAGTGATATTTCAATTGGAAAGCACCCATGATTTTCAGATGAATCTCATGAGTGTATTTCCTGTCAGGATTGAGTGTTAAAGACGTATTGTAGAAATTTTATTTTGTAACACTGAATGGTATAACCAAGAATACTACATTGTTGTACATTTGTATAAAATTTTTACATTGTTTACATAAAATGCACTATGTATTAATATATTTATTAAATATTATGAAAACAATATGCCTTTCATCTTATTAGTCCGCTTAAATTAATCCATATTACATGGAACAGGTACATACAAGATATTAATCGAACAATGATCAAGTTATAATGATTATGCAAACTTCAATGTCATCTCTCGATAATTGAAATTAGTACATATATCAATTTTGTTACTTGTACCTGCTATGCTCAATATCTTTTGGGGCTTTTCTTGGTAAATGATATTATAAATTGTATTACTAGATGTTGGTACTTCTGCTAATGTGTCTCCCTGATATGTAAGGTGATGTACATGGGACATGCTACCACCTGTTATTATGCGTTCTTCGTAAATATCTGCAACGTGAATTCCTTGATCTGGTAAATCAAATACAGTAGCTGCTTCCATAGTGCGCATGTGCCACAAAGACAGTTTTGGACCACCACCACAAAGCTGAAAACAACATATAATATTTGTACACTGATATGATTTTGGGAAAAATTTTTCCATTGCATTAATAATCGTGCATACTAGCCAATCTTCAGTGAAATCCAAAGCACCAATCCATTTGCCTAGCCTTGGTCGTGCTATCTTTTCTATAGCATGAGGCTGTAGTACATTTGTATTTTCTTTTTTTCGTAAATCCCATAATCTGACAGTACCATCTTCTGCACCAGATGCCAATTGATTGCCCCTAAAAATAGGAATCATTTGAGTTGAATTAATTGATTTATGTCTCTGTATTCTGTTATGCTTACATTAGAGCAAGACAGTGTATGTAATCCTTGTGACCATCTAATGTCTGCAATATCTTTCCATTGTCCAAATTAATAACATAAATATTGTTGTCACCACATCCAGCATACAGCATATGATTTTCTTTAGAATACACCATGTAGTTCACATCTGGCTTTTCATAACTATCTCTGTAACGTGATAACCATAATAGAAAGACATTAAATGTTTTTATCTAGCAACGTATAATCAATTATTTTATATATAATGGTATCATACTTATTGCTGGGAATTTGCACAGTCCAAGAAGCTTTCATTTTTGGAGCTTTATTTGATGTTACAATCTTCCAATCCCATCCAGAAATTTCTCCAGACGTTCCCGTAACAAGAAAGTTGTCAGTTGCAATTATACTCTCAACATGTTGGTCGGGGTAAGCAGTGAAATGATAATTTGGTCCTCGCAAATTATTTTCTTCACCTTGATAAGGTCCCAATACTTTGGATAAACTATATTTATAAAATAAAGTACAATTGAATAATGAAGCACAAATAATTTATAGAAATAAAAATAAAATTCCTTCAAGAGAACCATAACCTTAACTACATTAATAACAATGTAATATCTTGTAACTTAGTGTTGGGCGTTGTACTTACTCGAATACAGATACATCGCCATAAATATTTCCAGCAAGTAAGTGGCTGCCATTTGGTGAAAAAGTTTGGCAAAGTACGGTATTGTAAAACAATTTCTGGTTTGCATGTCCCGGCATGTTGACACGACTAGCGTTACCGTTTCAAGTTCGATTAATCGAAGAATCAATTTTTTTGAGTATTAGTTAATCGTTTTTTTAAATCGATTCTTTCTGATAGATATTTACTGAATCCAAATGTTTAATTCAAGATCGACTCACATTTTATTTATGTTGTAGTTATGCTACATGTAGAAATAACGGGTATACTAATAAAAATGAAAGTTAAACCCGCGAGAGCGTGTAAAAGAGGTCTGTTCGTTGTGTTTTTACATGGGTCGGAGCACCCCACTTATGTACCTGCGTGAAGTTGGCCGGCCAACTTTTATTTTTTAAACTTTTTTTATTCCAATCGTTTGATAGTCGTTTGAGTGTTTAATAATCTTGTAAAAACGTTTGATAGTCATTAGTCTTTTCAGAAAATCAAAATCAAAATCTGGTGTGAAGTTGGCCGGCCAACTTTTATTTTTTAAACTTTTTTTATTCCAATCGTTTGATAGTCGTTTGAGTGTTTAATAATCTTGTAAAAACGTTTGATAGTCATTAGTCTTTTCAGAAAATCAAAATCAAAATCTGGTGTGAAGTTGGCCGGCACTTTTTTGTTTCTAACCGGATTTTGTTTTTCTGGAACTCAATCGATGCAAAATCGTTTGATAGTTGCGAATAAATTAATAAGAACGTTTGATAGTCCATCGTTTGCAAGAAAAATGAGAAAAACTATATACGAATCAAGGATCCCAATCGATGCGATACAATTGATTCCTCAAACGGTGTGTTCGTTGAATTAGATTATATTGCAAACTTTTTCTACTTCCAATCGTTTGATAGTCGTTCGATAGTGTTTGATAGCAGAGATGAGTAGGGAGATTGCCAATGAGCCTGTTTTTGGTTAGAGATGAGTGGGGAGATGCACAACGTTCCGGTTTTAGGCGATACCAAAAGCATGGCGCTAAATCGTAGCGGCGAGTCCGGGAGTAGGATTTCGTGATCATCGCCTCTGTCGATGTTACAGATTTCGCGTAGCCGCGCGGATTATGATCATCGATCCAGCCGATATTGCAGTCAGCGAAAATGAATGGATTGCTCGGTGGTGGGGAAAAAGTTGCCGCCCCTCACAAACCGTTCTTGACAAACAGGCGGAACAGCAAGGTGTTCCGTCTAACCGAACCCTAAACGTTTGTATGGACGTAATGCGCAAACAAATGTGTATATTAAAATAAATTTGAAAGTTATAATAAATGCATAGAAATATTGGTTTTCACTCTTTACCTCTCATCATGCCGAAAATGAACATTAAACAAAGAATGGCGAAATTCGTTGGTAAATGAAACGACCGAGAACAGTTCAAAGAGAAATTTTGAAATATCATAGATAAATATCTATAATAAATTTAATTTAGTATTAAACGAGCATCGTAGCTGAGTCAATAACCTGTCAAGGTCCCTCTCTTTTAACCTTTCTAGGTTGCCCAAAGTTTATTTTATTCTCTTTTGTTCGTCCACGTGGAGAAGGGTGGTGCAAAAGTTCTTAACCGGAGTGCATCTTCATATTATTCTGCTTATATGTAAAGTAAGCGAAACGATAATAGTAAGCAGTTGAATAAACGATGAAATTCTAGAAATACAACTTCCGAAAAAAGTAAAAGAAACATATGTATCTGACGCCTGGCTAGTGCACCCGGTTACGAATCGGGAGGTCTATGGTTCGAGACCCCTCTATGGAGAGCACTTTCTTCTTTATAACTCCTTTTTACTCATTTTTTATAACTTTGAAATTTATTTGAATATACACATTTGTTAGCGCATTACGTCCATACAAATGTTTAAGGCCTTCACACACAAAACGACGTAACGACTTAACACGTAAGCGTGAGGAAACCAACCAATCAGAATCTAGTACTGTTCCCTCCACTTTTCTCCGTAAGACGTAA